>NC_136957.1:30923641-31016141 GCF_032717465.1 Coenobita brevimanus | reverse complement strand
TCAAGCCACTTCATATCTCATCAGGTCCTCTAGCTATACGAAGGTGGCATGAACTTAAAAATGTCTTTGGATGATATTATTGTCATCCTCACCCTAAGTATGGAAATGAAGCTAGGACTTTGCTGGGTGGACACAGTATAAGACTGGGAGGAGTGGAAATGAGTTATAGAGGAGCGTGGGAAGTTATTGGAGAGGGAAACAAATAAGGAAATTCGGAAGCATGATAGTGGTGGTGTGGTTGTGAGATGGCGTGGCTATGAGGAGAGAATGGAGAATGATAAAAATATTGGGAAAGTATATGAGTCTGTGGTGCAGGAGGAGTGTGAAACCCAGGATGGGTTGGGTGGAGTGGAGAGGTATATGACTGAAGGTAGCGTGACTTGGAGAAAGGGCGGCCTTATGGCGGACGACAGAGTTGACATGGAGGCCATTTAATCATGACCACTCCCTCTGGCAATAAGACGTCTGGCTGTAGATATATAGATAAATAAACAGTGTCATACAATTCATTTAGAACTTCAAATTACCCCATACTTGTAGTATTTTTGGATCATTTCATATGTTCACGATCATTCTCGTTTAGTGTCACGTCTGTCAGCTCAGATTCAGTCAGGTTAATTTAGGTTTGTTAAGGTCAACTCTGGAACTGTCTCCCTCTGTATGTATTTCCAGCTTCCTATGATCTCCAGTCTTTCAAACGCAGTGTGTCCAGGCATCTCGAAATGATCGGATCTTGAATTTGGCTCTCTTGTATTTTGTTTTTCTCTAGGAAGGGACAATTTTGCGGGCTCGCATCCTTAGGTTCCTTCTTCCACACACACAAAAAAAAGTTCAGATCCAATAAAGTGTCAGATCGGATCAGATGACACGAGTTAAGAAATTTCCAATGTATTTCGCTTAATACCTAGGCCGCTTTGCTGTACTTAAGTTGTCCTTTTGGGCCTATTCATTTTCTCTCAGAGCCATCATACTTACCAAGGGGCACTTAGAATTATTTATATTAACCGAATGACGTCATAGTAAGATGTTATATCAGGCACATTCAGGCAGTGGGAGGACAAGGAAGGAGAGTGGGATGGTGGTTGATGATAAACCATGAAAAAAAAGATTATACCCCTTGAAGATGGACAACGTACGTAGCCAAGTTATAAAAGATTTGTATTCAAAATCAGAAAGGTAGTGAGGAATGAAGAAAAAAAAAGTAATGGAGAAGAATGGTGTGGTTTAGTATAGGCTTGAATGGCGTTAGGTGGGGTAGCAGAGTGATCATTGCAGATAAGATGGCACAAAATTTTCTTGGAAGGTTAAAGGTGAGAAATGACTAGTATACACTGGGAAGAAGGGCAGCGAGGATAGGGTATGACAGACTTGTGTGGCGGTGGGTGGTGGAGCACGACAGGAAGAGTACGCCCTGGGATGATGTATCTGGAGACTGTACATAGAACGGTGGTGGCAGTGAAGGATTACGTCCCAGGATTTCAAAATTTATGTGTGTCGGGCGAATATGACAACGGTGGGGGGAGCAGACAGCAGTAGGAGGGATGAGCTGAAATGGTAGTGAGAGGTAGGGTAGATTCGAAGTAGTAAACCCTGTAGTAGCAAGAGTAGCTGTAATTACATCAGGCTTATCTGCATGTGAACCCGTCGGACTGCAGGCTGAAGCTGCCTCATACCTGAAATCCACCATAGACCTTTCTGAGGGCAAGGAGGATGTTGAAGGACGTTTGTACAACAGGGAAACTCCATCACCTGATCATATCAGTGCCACCACGCGAAGGCGTCCCTCTCAAGCACCAGTAACCCCTACGAACATTGACAATGCAGGGTGTTTGGTATGGGGAAGGTGAATGCTATATCAATGTTTTTCTTTTTTTTTTTTTTACCTAGAACAGAAACAAGCAGAAAGTGAACACGCGCCACATTCCTGTAAGTTGAGTGTGGCCGTAACGATGAAGACGCGAGAGTATAAGACTAAATAATCTGACACAATACTGCACAAAAATACTGGAGAAGTTTCCCGAGGGCACGTAGCGTTGTGGCGGACGGACGGGATCCTTCGCAGTGTTGACGGTATTATAATGAAGAGAACAACTGTATATGTTAGAGGCACAGTTTGGGCTAAGAGAGAGTGGGTGGGACTAGTTGAGATGTGTGTGTGTATGTGTGTGTGTGTGTGTGTGTGTTTAAGAAGAAATGAGTTACGAACGATGTGGAAAACGGAAAATAATGAAGAAAAGGAGTAAAAGAAATGGGACAACACAAGAAAAGACTTTGAAAAGAATAACAGATAAGTACGAGTATAATGCAGGTATGCATAATAAAGAGAGAGAGAGAGAGAGAGAGAGAGAGAGAGAGAGAGAGAGAGAGTGTGTGTGTTTTGGATGGGAATGAGAGAAAAAACAATGAGGTTGGGCGGTAAGGAAAAAAAGAATGAAAAAAGTAATTATAATGGGATACCGGGGAAAGAACACATTTTTAGTCCATCAATCCATCCATCATCCAATCCTGCATTGCCCCATGAGGAGCGTAGGAACCCGGGGCTAGGCAGTTGGTCCCGACATTTAAGATGAGAGGGACCAGCCTCACTCATCCCTGAGCGGCATTACATGAGCAATCAACCCCAACCATCCCTTGGATATAAACCTTCACCGGCTCAATCCGATTGGAGCGCAATAAGTACCCACTAAACCACAAGGCGCCAAAATTTGGTTATATGGTTACCACCCAGCGTAGTAAATGGTTTCCTGGTGCACAGGAAACCATTTGGCTTGTTACTCAGTGTAGAGTCACCCACAGGCTGAAGGAAGTGGAAAGAATGAAGGAAAGAAAGACAGAAGAGGGAGTGTAAAGTCACCCGTAGGCAGAAGGACAAGGAAAGAATGAAGGAAAGACAGAAGAGAATGGAAGGAAAGAAGGATGGAGAGGAAAGGGCAGACACCCAAGAGCAGCACTACATCGAGTGAGTGGATGGTGAGAGTAAAGAGGAATAGGAAAGGTGGAGGAATATGGACAGCAGAAGGGAAAACGTGGGGATGGGGGTGAGATGGAGGTGAGAGAACACAAAATGCCGGTCAATCAACTTACCAGACCAGTGAGCAGACAGCACACGGGAAGGCTCATCAGAACCAGCTGAAGAGGGAGCTGAAGTACTAAAAAAGAGGTGAATGCTGAGGGGCAAGTAGCAGAAGAGGAAGATGTGTCAGAATGAGAAAAGACACCAACGGAAATGACAATATGAAGATTGTTTACGCATCCATTCTACTATGTTTGTTTATAGTCAAGTAAGGGAATTAACATGAATGTTAAAAAGGAGAAATATGATTAAAGTAACAAAAATAATAAACAGAAGAGTAGTCTATAAGATAACGAAGCAACTGTCACGTAAGTAATCAATAGAAACAAAGTATATAATGGAAGTAACTGAAGGAATCATGAATAATTGACAAAAACGAAACCTATGACATTATTAAGGAAATCTAGTATAATTAGTTAACAGCAGCAAAACATGTTACTGCCAAGCAAAGGTAACATGGCATACATAAGCTTGTAACATAAGGAAACGGACAAACACAGCGGTTCTTAATACAGGGCCGCGCCTCCATAGACGAGAGCGAGTAATTTCCAGAAGGAACTCATGTCCTGAACTAGAAAGCACACAAAGAGAGCATACCTCCACCAATGTTATTGCCATTAAAGCGGATCCGGATCAGCTCCCAAATTTAATCAATTCTTTCTTGGACCATGGCACACCTTTCCATAAAATATCATTGAAATTTCGTTTGGAGAAACGTTGCGGGATACTCCGGATCCGGATCCGCCCCGAAATTAAATAAGTTTTACCTTGGATCATGGTCCATCCTTCCATATAGTTTCATCAAAATTCGTCCATACATTTTTTTGTAATCCTGCTAACAGACAAACAGAGAGACAGACAGACAGAGAAACAAACAGACAAAGAAAGAAAGAAGCCAATGCCAGCAAAAACATAACCTCCTTGGCGGAGATTAAAAAAAAAAAAAAAAAAAAAAAAAAGGAAAAGCCGGAGCTTGTGTGTGTGTGTGTGAATTATGACAAATCTTTCGTATACAGGGTGGTCTATATATGACGTTCACGTTACTCTTCAGCTCTGCCGGGCAGTTTCTTGCGCGTTACGGGGACTGCTCAGTCAAAGTTTACCCTGCATCATTTGTTAATTTCCTGCTTCCACCGCCACATCCACGCCCACACCAGCAGACTGAGTTGTCTCTGCAACATATAAGGTACAGTCAAGTGAGTCTCTAGTGAAGTGTTATGTATGAACCACCCTGCATATTTTGAGTAATTTTTTTCTGCTCCAGCCGTTTAAGTGCGTTTTCTTCGTTACCATGTAATGAGTCAGTGTCTTTCTCTTTGCCTGTTGCCTGACCATCTCCATACTCCAAGTCTCTTTGCTCTGGCCCTCATGAAAGAAAATTATCTCAACAAATCTATCCATTTATCTATAGCCAGACGCCTCAATCCCGTTAGGGGTGGCCATAAACGAATTGCTTCCATGTCGCTTCGTCCCCTGCCATTTTGCTGCCCTCCCCCCAACTAACACCCCTCTCTCTCATATACCTCTCTGCTCCATCCCTTCATCTCATCCTCGGTCTCCCCTCAAGTCATGTAATGAATGATAACCCATCCATCCGTCCAGCCATCATCCAATTCTTTTTCACTCTATCAGGAGCGTAAGGACTTAGGGCTAGACTAAGGCAAGGGTGACCAGCTTCACTGGTCCCCAAGTGGTGTTATGCGAGCATGAAACCCCAACAACCCCCTCAGATGGAAACTTTATAGGTTTCATCTGTTTGGAGTGCCTTAGCTCATTATACCACCAGGTGTCATTGGCTATATGGTTACCACCCAGTGCAGTAAATGTTCCTTGAAACATTGTGTAATCACCTGAAGGCGGCAGACCATCGAGTGGGCAGCCATACTTGACCACATCTTAATCGTGTTCTATATGCTGTGTGAAGAATACTTTGACAATTATTACCTTCCCTGATATTTAGTATGGTGTGGACACTGCGGTATTCTTCACAACACACAAATTGAAACATAAATGGTCATCATCCTTGCTTCTTGAGACAAGTAACAAATCAATCTATCTATATACCTAGGCTGTTTCCCCAAAAGAAAGGGAGGTAGCCGATACATGACGACACACTCCCAATTTTATCATCCACACACACACACACACACACACACACACACACACACACACACACACACACACACACACACACACACACACACACACATTCATTCGCATTTTAGCCCCAAGGGAGAAGGGACAAATCCCCACCGCACCACACCTCACGAGGGTCAAATGCGCAGTGCAATCAGCGACATCAGTAGCAGGGCCCGACAGCAGAGCTGGTTTACCCCTGCCACATCATAATGGACCCATCCGCTTACCCGCACCTGACCTGATCAGCTGATCAGACAAATCAATTCAGGTTTTATATAATTATTTATGGTTACGTAAACTATCTATCATGGGTTTATAGCAAGATTTAGTCGCGAGAGTCTGTGAGGCAGGGTTTCAAAAAGTCGCGGTGGTGGGAGGTGATGAAAAGGGTAAGCATGACATAGGTCACCAGTGTGGGATGTTGAAGTGAAGGGTGATAAAGTGCGAGTGGTGTGAGTGACTAATGATAAGATGCTATAAAACGGCAGTTGACACGGTGTTTTTCCATTATGGGAAAAGCAAATGATAATGACAGGATTTGCTCCTTGGTGTTTTTCAGCATACAGATCCATGCAGATAGACCAAACATGCACACCAATTAGAAAATATTTATGGTCATGTAGATACCAAAAAAAAAAAAAAAAAGTGACGCCTCATACACAGAGGACGGAACAATCACAGTAGGCAGAGGGAGGGAGAAAATAATATATAACACCACATTCATAAAAGAGGAAATGTGAGATGTTAATCCAGATGTCTGGCAGCTAGGCAGATGGGGAATCGGAAAGAAAGTATCAGGAAAAAAAGTAACAGTCAAAAAGTAACAACTTTTCCTAGGTTAGGTCAGGTTAGATTAGGTCAGGTTAGGTTAGGTTAGGTTAGATTAGGTCAGGTTAAGTTAGGTTAGATTAGGTTAAGTTAGGTTAGATTAGCTCTTTCCCTTACGTTTTTTACTGTTACTTTTTTTCCTGATACTTTCTTTCCGGGAATCAGGCAGATGGCGTAACTGATGATTCTGATGCTTTGCAGTGAATATGGTAATTTTGTTCACCAGCAGCTGAGCTATCTTGAACCACGTCATATCTCTAATTCATTTCAATGGAAAAAGTTGACGGCGAAGGTGAAGGGCTGAGGGTTGATGAAACACTTTAGTTTTGTGTTTACATAGCTTTCATTCAACACATGTAAGTAAAAGTAATGACTTAGTGGTTATATTTTACCGTTTGGACAATTATTGATATTACTTTCCACCAACTGTTCCCTGTTACATATCAAACAGGCTACAGTATAATAGTAATATTGCATGGAGAAGTATCACTTCTATAGAAGGGTCAAGCAGGGTTTGATCTGCTAGCCTTAAACCTCACACTAACATTCTCTGTATTATGGGAGACATAATGAGGTTGCTAACTAATTAATTTAGTTATAATCTAGAGGTGTATTGTATGTCTAGGTGATATGGGATGAAACAGTTGGTCACCCTGACTCCACCGGCCACCGACCTGCTGTGCGTGGAGGTGGCAAAGCAAGATGGTAAACTGTTGTCACTTTTTAAGTTACCTTCATTATATTGTGGCAGCCGTTGCATTAACAGTAAGAATAAATTAATATACATATTGTGAAGGAAATTTTCATTAAGACTTGAATTCCAGTGACCAAGTAATATATTCATGCTGACCTTACGATATCGTGTGGTAAGCCTGGGAGTAAGGTACTGCCAAATCTGGTGTTTTCTTTCTCATAAAATTCCATCACAATAAAAAAAAAAAAAAAAAAAAAAGAGAAACACTGGTACAAATAATTATTTAACATAAATGTGTACACACATCTATCGATGATTCTTCCTTTTTTTTCCATTATAACATCATAAAATACAGCAGCCAGTCAGGATCACCATTACCGGAGACTAAGTTCATTCACAGAATTGTACGCTTTACTACAGCAGGTCGCCAAGTATCGCCAACAAGCTACTTGACGTACAGCAGGTTCATATGTCCGCGGGTGTACATAGTTTTCTTAGTCGCTCATCATAGGGTCTCACACTTTGCAGCAGTACACATTCACTGGTAAATGTGCCGTGAGCCCAAGATTTGGGCTCCGTAGGCTACGTGCCCAGAGTCTAAAGTACCAAGTTCGTATGGCCGTGTAGAATATTAGGGGCGTAAATGAGAAGTGTTAAATGTGTTAGTTCTATGTATGCCGTGGTTGGGTTGTGTGACTTGAATAAGGAAGGGTGTGGGGTGGAGGATTTAGGATGGTGTGGAATGTGGAATGTTAGGTGTGAAATGCACGTGGACGATGCTAAGGAGTTACGCTGTTGATGTGGGATGAAACGAAAAGAAGAATGAAAGATTATAATTCATCTGTGTGTGTGTTGATTCGTCCACCTTACTGAGAATAGTGGACATGGGCAGATTGTGGAAGCCCGTCAAATATATGATTCATCTCCAGTAGTTTGTATGTCAGGTTCGCGACTGAGATAGTGGCAGTGACAGAGACTATTGGGTATCCGTCCTACAGTGACACAAGTGAATCAGAAAAAGGTTTTTCGATCAGTTGGATAGAGTGATAGGACAGATGACCAAGATTTACAGTGTTCATGGTGGATGACATGAACTGAAGAACTGACCGTGGCCATGTGATTGATATATTGGGTCAACATGGAGTAGCAAGGGAAAGGGATAATACTGCAACTGAAGGACATGTGTCAAGAAAAGTGGTTATGCATTAGCACTTCAGATTTTAAGCACAGAGATGAACACAAATTATACATGTTAGATGGAGATTGCAGAAAATGTTGAAAGGCATCTGGCTAATGTGCTTAAACAAAGACGCTCAGGCGTGTTGTTGATACGAAAGAGGTGAGAGGACAATGCAGACACAAGGAGAGAGAGAGAGAGAGAGAGAGAGAGAGAGAGAGAGAGAGAGAGAGAGAGAGAGAGAGAGACTGAAAGTGGAGAAGCTATGAAACAACGAAGTGGCAGGTTGATACCAGGTTAAGGTTGCGAAAGAGTTTTAGTGGGAATAAACTAATTAGGAGGACTTGTGGAATGCATATATGGAGTGTTCGTTGAAGATTGTTAAAGTTGTGCGTGTCATGATTTTAGCAGCTGTAAGAAAGGCGCAGATGCAGTTTGGCTGGATCAAAAGTTGAAAGGACAATGAAGGAAAAGGTAAAGAAGTGGCTTAAGAGCATCCGAGAAAAGGGTCGAAACGACAGCTGAGGGTAAGAAGCGTGTAAAGAAACTAGTATGGAAAAAGAAGGATAATTATGATCCGGAAAAAAACACTGAGAAAACTTATCCTGAACGTACGAAATTATCACAAGGAGAGATGCCAAAATAAAGAATCTGGAGACGGGAAAGAGTGTGAAAGTATGAGGGATGAAAGTGGAATAGTACAAACAAATCGAAATGACGTAAGAAGCAAGGGGAAAGACTACTTTGAAAGCCTGATGAATAGAATGATGGAAGCAGAGCAGTTGCAGTCATGACTTGTTTTTGCCTTAAACGAATGAAAACAAAATGATGAAAGCTTTGTTTTCCACTGAATGAAAACTACACCCTGCCAGACCCCAGTGACTACATATGTAATGATGCAAATTTTAAAACAATAATTTTAATGAATGTATACTCAGTCACTACATACCTTAATAAAGGCACTGATACTATTATTCCCATATTAAAGAGAGAGAGAGAGAGAGAGAATGGTTTCGGTGGTTTGAGGAGCCTGCAGGTAAAAAGCAAAAATGGGCATTGGATAATCAGGTCCCTCGTTGAACAGATAGTACAGGGAGGGTACTGGAGTTGCAACCCAAGGATGGAATGAGTGGAAGCGGTGGAATGGACAATATAAACTCCACAGGTGTGAATGGGAGGGATATCGAACAGCCAAAATCTGGAAACCAAGAACGTCACTTTGATTTTTATACTTAACTGCTACCCCTACTTACATTATTTTATCGAATCATGAAGCGAACTTTCGTTGAAAGGGGTTAATGAATTCCACATCCAATTCCATCAGTTCACAGTTCCCAAAATCTACACACAATCGTTGAAGGCATGAGAGGCGGCCCTATAACAAAAAGAAAAAGAAAAAAAAAAATAGACGCCTTCGTTGTGAAAGAGATAGTAGTTAGTATATCAAAACTGAGAGAGATGGGAGGAATCACCTTGATTTAGCAGACTAGGTTTATGATGATGACGTAGGGAGGAAGACACGGCATCAGTGTTTCGTAAGTTTAATGATATGTGACTTAGAGTATAACTTCTCATCATTAACTTCTTAAACACGGTGACGTTTACCTTCTTGTTTCCACCGAACGAGTTTCATCACTTCAGCTCAGACTGCTTGTTTTGAAGGGGTTAAAATCACGAACACAATTTTGCAACTTTTTCTTCGTTTGCTATCAATTTTATAACAGAAAACGAATCCTTGTTTGACGAAGAGAAAATGAAGTTGATTCATGGGTAACGCCTTGAACTTTGCTGGGAACTTTTCAGCAATTTTTCTCACCTCCATTCTTTAGTTGCCCTCTCGCTTATCTTGAATCCTTCAGTCTGGCTTGTACCGTTTATGTTATTCCCATTGACTCCGGGCTATTCTTGTTGAATGAGGAGGGACTTACCCAACTGGAGGGCTTGATAGTTTTAGCTTATCACTTTCGAAAGATCTTTCCCAACATGCGCAAAAAAGTCTGGTAGCCATTTAAAAAAGAAAATAAAACGCAAGATGCTAAGAAACTGAGGGGTTAATCCCTTTTTCGGCCTTCAGTAATTTCGGGTCGCAACTGCCCTAAGGATGCTTGTCCAATACTTCGTGTCTATATGACACATCAATAGTCTCCTTTACGAAGTGTATATGAACTGTATCGATATTATAAAGCTGTAATGTTGTTGTTGTTGAAAGATTCCCTGCACATATAGTGCAGGCCGGGCCATACATTAGCCCGGTCAGTGGTGTATGGGCTGATTAAAAAACAGTAAGTGGGGAGAACAGGACCTGGGGATTGCCCAGCACACACGTCCTGTCTGCTGACTGGCTTTGTGGTGTGTGTGTATATAAAGCTGTAAGCAATTCAGTCGAAGAAATATTATCTCACTGAGCCCAAGGATGTCCGTTCTCTTTTTTCTTGTTCCCCCGGATTATTTTACTCAGCTTCGGATAGACTTTTCGAGTTAGAGAAATTAGCGATAGTCTTGATAAACTCTCTTTTTTTTTCTTTTTTTTTTAATGATAAAACAGAGGGAGGAAAAACAAATGAATAAAAAAAATCCATACGCCGGATTACTGGTGTCCTCCATTCGTAAAAAATCTGTAACAGTTGGACTTCAACAGCTCTAGGTTGAAGTTTAGGGGAAATTAAACAACTCTGGGGAAGCGAGTTCCAAAGAGATGCAGTTCGAGGAATAAAAGATTTCTGATAGGCAGAAGTTCTGCAATATGGCTGGGTGACATGCCAGTCATGAGAGCTACAAGATGCCCGTGTAAGCACAGGGGAAGGCATTGTCTGAGCATTTGCCATAAAAATATCTGTAAAGTAATGCAATGGAGGCAACATTCCTTCTTACTTGTTAGGGAGGTTTTTGATTTGCAATAGAAGGGTTATTAATAATTCTAGCAGCTTTGTTCTGAAATTTGTCTAGTTGCTTTAGGGCAACCTCCCAACATCCACTCCACAAAGATGAGCAGTATTCCAACTGAGAGCGCACATGACTCTTATACACTATAGCCAGCTACTCGTCAGTGAAGAAGTTACGGACTCTGTACAATAATCCAAGTTTCTTTGAGGCGGTTTTAGAAAGTAATCTGACACGAGAGGTTCAGCTGAGGTCATTGTCAAGTGAAACACCGTGAATATCAATACTTTGGAAACAGGAATACTAGTAGTATTGATGGTAATATATGAATCTGGCAATATCTGTCTGTTAGTAAACTATATATATTTGGTTTTACTAGCATTAAATGAGACAAGGTTATATTGTCCCCATTCAGTGAGAGGCCTTTCTTAAGTTACTATCTTCACGCAGCAGGACTATACCTTTTTCACTCTAGCCTGGCCTAAAAATGCCATCCTCCCGCATTGAATACAGTTATAAAAATATAGTGGTTGAATAAGATGCTAGTCAAGGAGTGCACTGAAAAGGACGTAGTAATAGTTTGTCGTACCCTGCCTCTGAGCTATGTGAAATAAGCTGCTAAGGGATGAAAATTTGGACTAAGCTAAAGCATAAGATCTGTACTACAATTCAGTGGACGTGATCCGGAGTGAAGGGGTTAAGGTTTAATAGTAAAGATAAATCGCAAAAGAAACCGTGCTTGAAAGCCCCCTATTATAATAAGGTCCTACGTTCCCTGATATTGAGGCTGTCGCTGTTTGGCAAGATGAAAGCTCACAAAAATAAATAAATAAATAAATAAATGCCGTAAAATACACCAATAAAAATAATAAAAAGCTATAAAAAAAATTAAAATCAAAGCCACATCGTGAAGCGACTGTTCATCATCATCATCATCATCATCATCATCATCCAGGGCTTTTTTCCCACATACGGATGGGGAGGGGGGGGGGTTCAGGGAGGAAGGGGGAAAAATATGATAGAAAGTAAACTAAGTCAGATGTTTACCTTTTAAACTGAGCCACACTCTCATCACCATGTCATTCATGTTTCCGGAATCCTGACTTCACTCCATGGACATAAACATCCACACATTCGCTGTTCGTGAGAGAGAGAGAGAGAGAGAGAGAGAGAGAGAGAGTTACGTGTAAGGTAAATTCAATTAATAGATGAGATAAATGCGCTTCTAGGTTGAATAAAATTGTCTGTCGAAGCAAGAATGAAGCACTTAGAATTTCTCACATCCTGAAAGTGTTCCTGCAGCCGAGTCAGCCTTAAGACGAATAAAATGATTTGATAAGAGCAAGGAAGAAAAACGAGAATTCTTACAACTTCATGGGAATATGGGACACACACACACACACACACACACACACACACACACACACACACACACACTTACATAAAGAGAGAGAGAGAGAGAGAGAGAGAGAGAGAGAGAGAGAGAGATGATAATGTAATATACAGGTAAGTAAAAGGAATGAAGGAAAAAAACAAGAAAGCCTTCGTAATACCAGCCAACAGAAGGTCAAAGGACACGGTCGGGAATTCTGTAAAATAGTTGGTAATAAAACAGCGTATTTTTGGTGACATTAGGAGGCTTCGAAGCACTTACTCCTTAGCGATTTATTCTTCACCTCACACTTCAATATCCTTTTATCTTAAATGTTATGAATGCAAATTTGTCGGTACTACAAATACACAATTAACGTGAAGGAGAAAATGATGTTCAAGAACCAACAGTGCCAATTATAATATAACACACACACACACACACACACACACACACACACACACACCTTCAACTCTCTCTCTCTCTCTCTCACACACACACACACACACACACACACACACACACACACACACACACACACACACACACACACACACACACACACACAGGTCTCCGATGAGAGCAATAGGATTCGTGGAACCAGGTATTTGATGTTATAGGTTACTAGCGGGATACTGCTTATAACTCTTAGGCGACGAGGGACCACATCAAAGCTGCCTGGAATGGTCTGACTGCAGGAAAAATAAAAAAGAAATAGTTATCAAGATCTTTGTCGCCATTCGAGAGTTAAACCGAGCGAAAATGGTCTGAAGGAGGCATGAATAACGTGAGGAAGACTATTTTATGCAGAAGCCACTGAAGCCTCTATTTGGGTGGCAGAGAAATATGGAAAGCTTGAGAACATCCATCCAAAACAGACACATATTTTTTTATTCTGCACTAACCATTTTCATTTATTTAGTTTCTTCATTAACAGCCATTCAGTACAGGCTCTATAACTCTGGGGATGGTGTCGCTGAAGACCAAGCAGGAATGACTAGAATATAAGTAAACGTAAATCGACCAATACAGGGAAATAACTTTTGGTGACCCAGCGTTGTGGTGTGGATGTGGATGTCATAAAGAGTGTTAGGAGAAATACACTGAGGTGGTTTGGCCACGTGGAGAGGATGGAGAGCGAGGGGCTAACGAGGAGAGTGTATGTGAGTGAGGTGGAGGGGGAGGGGAGAGGGACGGGGAGGTCAAGGATGAGATGGAGGGATGGAGTGGAGAGGTATATGAGAGGAGGGGAGGGTGATCTGGGAGCATGGCAGTAAAATGGCGTTGGACAGGGCAACATGGAGGCTATTTGTTTGTGGCCACCCGTTACGGGATTGAAGAGTCTGGTAATAGATAGATAAATAGACAGACCCATTAAGTCCATGATGTAATGAAAATAGGGTTCAGATAGGAGTAAGAAACGATGGGAGAGTTGTAATTTTTTTTTTACATTACTATGATTTTTTTTTAACAACTGCATTGTGATGAAATACCGTAAATTATATTCTTGGTGCCTTCCGACGATTTACCTAAGCTTAGGGAAGAGTTTTTGAAATGGTGGGGTTAGATACAGCCTTCATGAACCCCGTCAGTGTGAGAAGTCTTTCATTAACTGAATAAAGTCGTTTGGGAGGTGGCAAGGTCCGTATTTTCTTTCAGTCAAGAAGATCCTTAGCACCCCTTCCTCAGCGATTTATTTTTGGATCCGGAGGGTTATTGTCATTTTGCGCCTTTCTTATGCAGGATATGGCGATATTAGAGTGATTAAAGTAACTTACAAAAGGATAGTAACGTATGAGTCAAAATAAATGACGTGCTTGAAAGGGTAAAGCAGGGAAGAAAGGTAGCTGGTTCTTTGAAAACAATTATATAAAATAAGGAAGTGATCATGGAAGTAAAAAAGTCGCTGCATGATTGTATTTCGATGCTAAGTCTAACGTATGGAAGTGCAGCTTGGACCTTGTTGGAAGGACACAGGATTAGGGTGAGAGCAGTGGAAATGAGTTATTTGAGAGGAGCATGTGGAATTACATGGAGAGACAGACTGAAAAATGAGAAAGTGAAGGAGCGTTGTGGTGTGGATGAGGATGTCATAGAAAGCTTTAGGAGAAATACAGTGAGGTGGTTTGGCCACGTGGAGAAAATGAAGAGCGAGAGACTAACGAGGAGAGCGTATGTAAGTGAAGTGTGTGGGGGGGGGAGGGAGAGGGAGACAGAGCATAAGGTGGACGATGGAGTAGGGAGGTATATGAGATATGGGGTGTGTGTGAGCTGGGGGGAGGGCAGTGAAAGGGCAGGGGGACAGGGGGACTAGGAGGCGATTTGTCTATGGTCACCCCTTACAGGATTAAGGTGTCTGGCAATAGAGAGGTTGATAGGAAGAGGTGTTAGGGAGCTTCCTTGGCAGACGAGAACGAGGACCCAAGAGCAAAATGACGTAAGGTGTCATCGTAATGAAAGGGTAAAACTTAAATAAAGGTGTCTATCAGCAGGAAAAACAAAATAGTAACGATAATGGTAATGATAATAATAATAGTAATAATAATAATAATTTAAAAATAATAACAATAACAATAATATAAAAAGGCGTCCTCGGGATGAGAAGACTGTATACGGTCAAGTGTTAGAGAAGCTGGGAAAAGAGGGGACGAATGTAGCCCCAAACGGAGCCGGATTTCGATGCAGATTCAGTATTTACCATTCAGCACAGACTCCAACACTCTGGGGGACGATATTGTTGAAGGCCAGGCAGGCATGAGATGAATATGGAAAGGGAAAATAAACTAGCGTATGCAGGGTGAAATAACTAAGGCTGACACAATAGAGAAAGTAGATTTAACTATATCATTTTGAGTTTATATATACCATTTAGTACAAGCCTCATGTCTCTGGGGAAGGATGTAACTGACGAGTGAGAAAAAATAGTAGAATATAACAAGGAAATATAGACTGGCAATTACAGGGTGAAAAACCATCGATGGTGCTGGAAAAGGACGCCTTCAGGTGGTGACACGGATATGACGGAGAGATGAAGGTGCCTGGTTATATAAATGTCTCTCAGTCCCCTCTCTATTCCCAGAAACGAGGACTTATGGACTGCAGAGAAAGGACACTTTGGCCTGCAGTCCACTGGGTTCACGATAAGATCAGGCTAAGGTTGCTGACTTTACTATTGTCACTACTACTACTAATAATAATAATAATAATAATAAAAATAAAAATAATAATAATAATAATACTGTCGTTGTTGTTATTGCTGTTGTCTGTTTTTCTGTGTCATGATTGGTGATATAAGACAGCATGACATAAGAGTGTTCAAGTAGGAGTAAACAGGGATGAGAGAGAGTGAATGAGTAGCTGTATTCTCGTTGTCAGAAGAAGCTCCGTAGCACATTTACATTTGCGAATTATTTTTCCATACCACAAAACTTCCAATGTATTGGTTTCCTCTTAACATCTATATACTGTAGTTTGCATCGATAAACTACAAGAGGATTATGAAGGCCAATGCGCAGAATAAGTCGCTAAGGAAATGGTATTATGAAATCTTCAGAAGTACTTAAGAATAGGACCCATAGAAGAAAACCAATTGTCGGGGACATGGAATCAAGACCTAAAGAAAAATGGCAAAGAGGGTAAAAAAGGCTTAAAAAAATAAGAAAATAAAAAAATCAAGGGAAGCACAGAAATATTACCACAGACTAGGAAACAAAATTGATAAGGTAGACAGACAGACAGACAGACAGACAGACAGATAGATAAATAGATAGATAGATAGCAAGATGGAGATCTATGAGAGATAGATAGATGGATATACAGACAGAGTGATTGAGATAAATGATAAATAGATAGATAAATAAATAGGTAGGTAGTCAGACAGATAAATAGCTAGGTATGAAAGTCAAGGAAAGTGGTAGACAGAGATAGACAGACAGGCAGATAGATAGATTGAGATTTATGATAGAAAGATAGCTAGATCACGATATAGGTAAATAGACCGGTAGACAGATAGATAGATAAATAGCTAGGTGTGGAAGACATGTAAATTGGCAGACAGACAGATAAATCGATAGACTGATAGATAAATAGACAAATATGAAGACAAGTAAATATGTAGACAGATAAATAGAGAGTCAGGTAAATAAACAGATACCTCATAACTATTCACTAAAAGCCCCAACACCCTCCGGAACACAATCGCTGAAGGCCAAGAAATAATACGTACAAAAAAGCAAAGTGAGATTCATTTTCACATACGTGGTTATAAATTTATCACATCCAGCATCAGTGTAACTTGTCCTTATGATGGAGAAAAGTAGTTACCTCCCTTTACCTCCTCCTTCCTTTAATTCTCTCACTCGTTCTCTCTCACTTTTCTTTACCTGTTCTCTCCATCCTCTTCATTTCTTTTCTCTCTCCTCTCCTCTCCTCTCTTCGCCTCGCCTCTCCTCCCTTCTGTATCCTTCCTTCCCTCATTCCATTCCCTCCCATCCCTCCACTGTCCTACCCTTCTCACCTCTTCCCTTCCCCCCTTCTTTCTCTCTATTTTCCTCTTCCTCCAACATTTCCTCTCGCTTCCTTCTCCTCTCCTACCCTGCACATCTCTCTTTTCTCCTCCCCCTCTTCTCCCACCTATCTTTCTCTCCCCCTTACTAAGACAAACAAAGATGAATATTAAAAGAGAGAGAACAAGAGCGCAGTTTCCTTTCGTTACCCCTGAATGGAACCCCTGGGAGAAAAAAGGGATTTGACATTTTTAGGGGGGCGCCCGGTAGAAAATGGGATAGCGACATTTTTGGTTGCCACAGAAACTATGATTCAGGACGAGTTTTTGAGAGAGAGAGAGAGAGAGAGAGAGAGAGAGAGAGAGGGAGGGAGAGAGAGAGAGAGAGAGAGAGAGAGAGAGAGAGAGAGAGAGAGAGAGACTTTCAAACCCCTCATTTTTAATATATCTGATCCTCTTAATGTTCATGATATATTAAGGATATAGATAGA
This sequence comes from Coenobita brevimanus, assembly GCF_032717465.1. Lineage (NCBI taxonomy): Eukaryota > Metazoa > Arthropoda > Malacostraca > Decapoda > Coenobitidae > Coenobita > Coenobita brevimanus. The sequence continues at coordinate 30,998,983 of NC_136957.1, read as the reverse complement.
CAACAACATTGATAGACAGACAAGCATAGATACCTAGATGAACAGATAGACAGACATAACATTAGTGATAGACAGACAGATAGATACATGCTGCAAATACCACAATATTCCTCTGTATACTGTATTACGGCCGTATTCCGTAACAACCCTTTTAGATTAGAATGATAGGTTAATACAATAGATCATAGTATATACTCTTCTGTGTTTGCAAGATAAATGATAGTGTTCCTCTAGCTTTAACCATCGTCACTCTCTCTCTCTCTCTCTCTCTCTCTCTCTCTCTCTCTCTCTCTCTCCATAATGCATTCACTTCCCTTCCCTCTCTAATTGTTGTGCTCTCTCTCTCTCTCTCTCTCTCTCTCTCTCTCTCTCACCTTAATGCATTCACTTCCATTCCCTCTCCAATTGTTGTGCGCTCTCTCTCTCTCTCTCTCTCTCTCTCTCTCTCTCTCTCTCTCTCTCTCTTTGACGTCACGAGGGGCTGGTGACGTCACACAAGGACACTCATCCGGGTCTCTGCTCTCACACAATAACACGAGAGAGAGAGAGAGAGAGAGAGAGAGAGAGAGAGAGAGAGAGAGAATAGTGAAGGGACTGAGTGGGCAAGCTGGAATGGAAGGTAGAGAAGGAAGAAGGAAGAAAGCAAGCGGAAAAATAAAAGGAAATGGAAGGGTAGGGAAAGAGAGAAGAATGAGGAAATAATGAATGGGAGGACAAAGAGAGAAGAAAGGAGAGGAGAGGAGAGGAGAAGAGGGCAGTGAAGGGCAGGAGAGGGGAGGGAAAGAAGAAGAGGAGGGAGAGGTAGGGAGGGGGAGGGGAGAAGAAGAGACGGGGAGAAAGATAAGGGAAAGGGAGAGAGAATTCATGGAAGGAGGAGGAGGGAACGGGAAGGAAGGAGGGAGAAGTGGAGGAGAGGACAAAGCAGGGTATGGAGAGGGAGGAAGGGGATGATGGGAGGGGGGGACTGAGTGAAGAGGAGGGGAAGAGATATTCAAGTAGACAATTAGTGAAGAGAGAGAGAGAGAGAGAGAGAGAGAGAATGTACGTGTGTGTGGGAGGGAGATAATAAAAGGGAGTGTGGGAGGAAACGATGCAGGAAAATGAGATTGAATGAGAGAAAGAGAGAGAGAGAGAGAGAGAGAGAGAGACTGAGCTGGCAGTATGTATGAATGGTGAGAGAATAAAAGGAGCAAGTGAAGGAGGACCAAGGAATTGCGAGACAGGAGATGAGAATGGAGGAGTAAAGAAATAAGTCTATAAGAGAAGAAGAAGAAAATGAAGAAGAGGAAGAAGAAAGAGGAGGAGGAGGAGGAGGAAGAGAAGGAGAAGGAGAAGGAGAAGAAGGACGAGAAGTAGAATCATTGAAGAAACTGTAATGGAGTGAGGGGAAAAGGAATAAAAAAAAATCATAGAATATTTGGAAAAAAAAAGAGGAGAACAGGGAGGAAAAGAAGGAGGAAGAGGAGAAGAAGAAGAAGAAGAAAGAGGAGGAGGAGGAGGAGGAGGAGGAGGAGAAAAAGAAGGAGAAAGAGGAGGAGGGGGAGGAGAAGAACATGAAGGATGAGGAGGAGAAGGAGGGGGAGGATAAGGAGGGGGAGGAGAAGAAGGGGAAGGAGGAGAAAGAGGAGGAGGAAATGGAAGAAGAAGAAGAAGAAGAAGAAGAAGAAGAGGAGGAGGAGGAGGAGGAGGAGGAGGAGGAGAATGAGATGAAGGAGGAGAAGGAGAAGAAGGAGAAGTAGGGCTGAAGAAACTGAGATGGAGTGAGGGGAGGGGGAATAAAAGTAATTGAATGTTTGAAGAGGAGAGGAGTGGGAGGGGGAGGAGGGGGGGAGGTTAAAAAACACTGAGGTGGAGTGAGGGGAGAAGGAATAAAAATCAAAGAATATTTAAAGAAGAAGGATGAGAAGAAGGATTAAGAGGTGGAAGAAGAAAAAGAGAAGGAGGAGGAGGAGGAAGAATAAGAAGGAGGAGGTGGAGGAAAACGAAGAGCAGGAGAAAGAGAAGAAGGAGGAGAAGTAGATCTGAAGAAAATGAGATGAAGTGAGGGAAGAGAGAATAAAATTGTATATTTGTGGAGGAGGAGGAGGAGGAGCAGGAGGAGGAGGAGGAGGTGGTGGTGGAGGTGGTGGAGGATAGTTGGATAAAGACATGGGTTAGGAATGGGGGCAGGAAAATTGTAGAAGAAGGAAAGAAAGAAAGACTAGGGGAGAGCACGAAAAAAATTAAGGAAGAAGAGAGGAAAAAAGATGAAAAAGAAGAAATACAGCGAAAATAACAATTACGACGACGACATCATCATCATCATCAGCAGCAGCAGCAGAGGCAATTTATCCCAGGTCACAAGATTGCAACTGCAGTATGTTACGCCAAAAGTATAACCTTGACCAGTGAACTTGGCCTTTGATTTACCCTCACGACAACCAGATTACCTCTTCCCAGCTTCACACACACACCTTCACTCGTACCAGCCATTATGAGGTAACGCTTCACCCTGAAGTCTGTCCTTGACCTGTGGCCTTTCATCACTGGCTTATCTGTCCACCAAAAAATAAAATCTCTTTTTCTCCTCGGACTGACACACGAAGAATGTTTTAATTTTGACTTCAATCGGATCTGGCATGCAGGGAAACATAAGTATATACCCGGTATATGTAGTATTTGTAGTTGTATCCCATGGTTCATTGGAATGTGAACCCAGTACACTGCAGGATGATGCCGCCTCCCTCCCCAAGTCCACTCTCCCTTTTTCAGCGGATAGGGAAGGAGATGAGAGACGTACGCATTCCCAGGCAGCGGAAACGCCCAACTATGTCAGTGACCCCGTGCGAAGGCGACTCTCTCTAGCACTTACATACATACATACATAGTTACATACATTCATCCATCTCTACATCCAACCATGAATACATATATCCTGCATATAAACATACATTATACAGTATGCACACATACATACATACATACATATATACCGGTATACATGCATACATACGTACACACCAACGTGCACACAACATATACGTATACACATACCTAGCCAAACGTACTTTTTTTTTTTTTTTTTTTTTATGCGAGGAAGAAGGAACCAAAGGCCATGAGCCCGCAGTAACAGTTCCCTCCAAGAGAAAAACAAAATACAATAGAGAGCCAAATTCAAGATCCGATCATTTTGAGATGCCTGGACACACTACGTTTGAAAGACTGGAGATCATAGGCAGGAGGAAATACAGACAGAGGGAGACAGTTCCAGAGCTGACCTGTTGCATAAATGAAAGACTGGGAGTAACGGTTAACTCTTGCATTAGAGAGTTGGACAGAAAAGGGATGAGAGTTTGCTGCCAGACGGGTGCTACGCGCCCGTCGTAGAGGTGGAGGAATGCAAGCAGACAGTTCAGAGGAGCAGTGACCATTAAAGTAGCGATAGAAAAGAGATAAAGATGCAACAGTGCGGCGAAGAGACAGAGGTTGAAGGGAGTCAGTAAGAGGAGGAGAGTTAATGAGACGAAAAGCCTTACATATAGAGACTACATATATCCAGTCTATGGAATCAGACTCGAAAGCAATAGCTTTGCCTGACAGAAAACAACAGCGGCAACAATAACAACAACAACATCTTGATTAACAGCAACAGCAACAATACAATAAAACAATAACAACATCTCTATGGACAAGAGAGAGAGAGAGAGAGAGAGAGAGAGAGAGAGAGAGAGAGAGAGATTACCTGCAATTTGGGTGTATTGTGTGGTAACGCCCACTCTAATCGCTGTTTCTCTCTCTCTCTCTCTCTCTCTCTCTCTCACTCACACACACACACACACACACACACACACACACACACACACACACACACACACACACACATACAGTATATCTCTCGGGCCCCACACTTTATCACAACTATTCTTTCGCACATTTTTGCTCTCTCTCTCTCTCTCTCTCTCTCTCTCTCTCTCTCTCTCTCTCTCTCTCTTCTACTTTGTCTTTCTCTTCCTTCTCAGACTTTATCCTGTTTTCCCACCCACCTTATCTATCAGTCTATCTGTCTATCTACCTTCTTAAAATCGTAAATCTATCCACGGTGTGAGTTTTCTCCCTCGTTTGTCTCACTTTCTATGTGTACCTATCCATCCATGTACCATTCTCTTGCTGTCTGTTTGGCCATCTGTCTGTCTAATTGTCTATCTCTTCATCTGTGTTCATCCATCTACCTATCTCTCTCTGTCTATATATATATATATATATATATATATATATATATATATATATATCGTCTATCTGTCTAACCATCCATTCATCTATCTATCCACGTAGCTATCTATGTATCTATCTATCTGTAATTTATTTACTTCTCCGTCTGTCTATCAATCTGTCTATTTGTCTATCTGTTTATATGTGTCTATGTATCTTTCTGTTTGTCTGTATCTCTATCATTCTTTTTATCGCTCCGTCTATCTCTCTCTCTCCGTCTTTCTGTTTGCCTCAGTCGATTTATCTATCTATCTACCTATCTACCAATCTGTCTACAAGTCTGTCTATCTATCTGTCTATCCATCCCTCTATCCCTCTATCTATCTGTATATCTATCTATCCCTCTATCCCTCTATCTAACTACAACACGGAGCTGGAAATCATGAATAGGCTGCCTTTTAAATGGAATGAGTGAAATCCTGGAACTGAAATTTGATTAAAAATTATGGAAAATATTAAAAAGAATGCCTAGCTAAACCGTCCATCTCTCTCTCTCTCTCTCTCTCTCTCTCTCTACTATTCATTTTCTTTTTCATCTTCGTCCCTCATGAGAGACCATTCACTTTAACGATGAAAGAACATGTATTTTTCACTTTATGTATCTACCTATCTATCTATCTGCCAGTATCTCTGTGTATGTATGCCTCTCTCTCTCTCTCTGCATGTATGAATCGATATGTCTTTCTGTGTATCCGTCTATCTATCTCTCTATCTATTTATCTTTTTATCTATCTATTGCCAAACTACATAATCCCGGAAGAGGCGGCCGTAAAAGAAATCGCCTCCATGTTATTCTGTACTCCTACGACAGGCTGCCCTTTCTTCAAGTCACACCCCTCTCACTCATATACTGTACTTTCCCTCTCCACCCCATCCTTCCATCTCCTGCCCATTCTCCTCCTCCTCCTCCTCCTTCCCACTCCACCTCACTCATATACACTCTCCTAGTCAGTCTCTCATTCTTCCTGTCACTTGAAAATATTTCAAAAGTTAAAGGTGACTTCCCGTTGACTAGTGAGAAAAGAAAAGAGAAAGAGAGAAGGAAGGAAGGAAGGAAGGAAGGGAGGATGGAAAGATGGAAGGAAGGAAGGAAAGAAGGAAGGATGGAAGGAAGGATGGATGGAAGGAAGGAAGGAAACAAGGAAGGAAGGACGGAAGGAAGGAAGAAAGGAAGGAAGGATGGAAGGAAGTATGGAAAGAAAGAAGGATGGAAGAATAGATGGAAGGATGGAAGGAAAGAAGGAAGGAAAGATGGAAGGAAGGAAAGAAAGATGGAAAGAAGTAAGGAAAGAAGGAAGGAAGGAAGGACGGAAGGAAGGAAGGATGAAAGGAAAGAAGGAAGGAAGGAAGGCAAGAAGGAAGGAAGGAAGGCAAGAAGGAAGGATGGAAGGAAGGAAGGTTGGAAGGATGGATGGAAGGAAGATGGGAAAGAAGGCAGGAAGGAAAGATGGAAGCAAGGAAGGAAAGAAAGAAAGAAGGAAGGAAAGATGGAAGGAACACGGGAAAGAAGGCAGGAAGGAAGGATGGAAGGATAGAAGTAAGAAAGGAAGGAAGGAAGAAAGGAAGGAAGGAAAGAAGGAAGGATGGAAGGAAGGAAGGAATGAACGATGGATGGAAGGAAGGATGGAGGGGAAGAAGGAAGGAAGAATGGAAGGATGGAATGAAGGAAGGGTGGAAGGATGGAATGCATGAGTGAAGGAAAGAAGAATAAAGAAAGAAAGAATGAAAAGAAGAAACGAAGGAAGTAAAGAAGAAAGGAAGGACGGAAAGAAGGTAGGATGAAAGAAAGGAGGAAAGAATGGAAGTAAGGAAGGAAGGAAGGAAGAAAGGAAGAAAGAAAGAAAGAAAGAAAGAAAGGTAGGAAGGAAGGAAGAAAAAAAGAATAAACGATAGAAAGCAAGGAAGGAAGGAAAGAAGGAAAAACGAAGGAAAGCAGACTAGAAAGGAAGAAAGAAATTAAGGAAGGAATGAAAGAAGGAAGAAAGTAATAAAGAATGAAAAGAAGGAAGAAGGGAAGAAAGAAAGAAAGAAAGAGAAGAAGAAAGAGAAAGAAAGGAAGGAAAGAAGAAAGGAAGGAAGAAAAAAGAAAGAAAGGAAGGAAGAAAGAAGGAAGGAAGGACGAAAGAATGAATGAAAGAAAGAAAGGAAGGAAGACAGAAAGAATAAAGAAAGGAAGGAAGAAAGAAAGAATAAAGAAAGAACGAGAGAAGGAAAGACAGAGAGAATAATAGGAAGGAAGGAAAGACGGAGAAAAGAAAGGAAGAAAGAATAAGAAAACGAAAACAAGAAAAATCTTTACCACTCATACCTTCTTCACTCAGTTACTTTTTGTTTGTTATTTCCCCTTTAATAACGCTTCAATAGAAACTCATCTGGAAGTGTTTGTGTGTTGTGGGGACGGCTCAGTCCGCTGATGTGGACGTGGGTGTAGCAGTGGGAGTGGGAAATGATTAAAGTATGATTATACTCACTGTTTACGTTGACAGCCGTGCCGCAACACACGAAAAAATTTGTCTAGTGGAGGGAAAGGGGAGCGCTTTATACATAGATCAGTCTGTATATTGCCTTCAGTATCTAATTTATTACCAAAAGTCTTCTAAAAGTTTTAAATAAATATGCAGGAAATCGGCAAAAATAAACTAGTTACCATTGTAGTGAAGGGGTTAAACAATTACCTTTTTATTTACTACTCGCTTATAGGCCACCTTCGGCGGCCTCCGCTCGATATCAAGCGAAACCAACAAACATAGAGAAACTGGATCATTATAATATAAATTACAAGCAGGAGTACCCGGCGATGCCGGATCAAAAAGGCGAACACTCTAATCCTGTTTGTTCTAGTTAGATCTTTTCTACTCCAGAAAGACCACGCACACCCGGGAAAAGTTCCGCCTTATACAGTACACCTGCCTGCCAGTTCGGACCCTTATGCGTGAGACAACCTCTAGTGACGCAGCAGTCAGACACTCAAATGTCTGGTAACAGTGTGTGGGAGAGGATAGGTTAAGGGAGGAGGAAGGCATGGGGGAGCTGATAGTAATAATAGTAGTAGTTGTTCCCTAGGGAGTCTGGCCGAACAGCCCCAAGCCCCTTAGGAAGGCCATGGCCGAGACCGGGCTTTTCCCACAGAGCTCTCAAAGAGTGTATATTGTGCTGTTGGCGTAGGTGATTGTGTGCAATGCAGTCTTCCATAATGTGTTTAAGAGTATGAGGTGCTGTGTTGCATTCTGGACAGGCATCAGCGACGGAGTCATCCAGCCTCTTCTGGTAGCTTAAGAGAGCTGGATGGTGCCCACATCTCAGCCTGGCCAGGTGGACCCTATTCTCACGAGGGAGATAGGATTCAGAAGGTTCGATGTCAGGAGGCCGTGCATGCAGCTGTGTGTTGTCTTTCAGTGACTGAATGGAGCGGCGAGTGATCTGAGTGTGGATATGCTTCTGGAAGCTGGTCTGAGGTGGGCGAGGGGGGAGAGATGACAGTATTTGTGTATGGTATTGTGTGCTGGGTGTTGTTTTGATGTTCCTTGGTGTGGGTGGATGTGCTGCCATGTAAGATAGTGGAGATTGTGGGTTTGTGGAGGCTGCAGCAAGAAACTGGGTGCCTCTCATGTCTAGGTGATCCTTGACTTTAAGGACTTTCGTTTCTTGATGTAGGTGGTCTGTGGGTGTAGTAGCTGTGCAGCCTGTGATTATTTTTAGGGCCTTGTTCTGTATGGTCTGTAGGGTGTTGTAATGTGTTTTGGTGAGGTTAGGAGCCCAGGCAGGGCTTGCATAATTCATCACTGAACGTATGTAATGTTTGTGTACTGTGGTGGTGGTTTCTTTGTTGTGTCCGAATGTTGTATGGGCAAGTGACCTCAAGGCATTGTGTTTTGGTGTTATTTTATTTTTAATGTTTGTGATGTGTTGTTTAAATGACATTGATGTATTGTATGTTACACCAAGGATTTTGTGTGTGTGTGTGTGTGTGTGTGTGTGTGTGTGTGTGTGTGTGTGTGTGTGTGTGTGTGTGTGTGTGTGTGTGTGTGTGTGTGTGTGTGTGTGGTAGGGGAGTGTTGTTTATGGTGAGGTGTGGGATGTGACTGTGTTCTGCTGTTCAGTTTGTGAGAAGGATCACTAGATTTGGCTGGGGCTATTTTGAGCCTGTTTGTGGTGAGCTATTCGTGTAGTGTGTTGAGGTAAGGTTGGATGATGTGTGCAGCTGTGCTTGCGTTTTGATGCGTACATGTAAGTGTTATATCATCTGCATGGGAAGCTATGTGCATCTGTGGTGTGTGGGGTGTGGGTATGTCGTGCATATATACGTTAAAGAGTTTAGGGGGATAAAACAGATCCTTGGGGGACGCCGTTTGTGAAGTTTCTGATGTTAGAAGACTGATTGGCAAATGTTACGTGTGCCAGCCATCTTTTTGTGTTATGGTGCATGTTTGTGTTGAGTATTTTGTTTGTGAGGTTGTGGCGGGGGATGGCATCAAAAGCTTTGCTGATGTCTAGTGTGATTAGGAGTGTTCTGTGTGGTGGCCTAGCTGAATTCATGCCATCGAAAACTCTCTGTGTAAGGTCTGTAAGAAGGGTGTTTGTGGAGTGTAGTGGCCTAAAGCCATGTTGAGACTGAGCTTGGGGAATGTGAGGTGTGACTAGTTGAAGTACCAGTTGTTCAGTGACTTTAAAGGGGGTGCAGAGGAGTGTGATGGGGCGGTGTGAGGAGGGTAACGTGGGGTCTTTGTTGGGTTTAAGGATAGTTTTGGTAATGCCATGCTTCCAGATGTTGGGTATTATGTTGTGTGAGTAGCTGTGGTTTGATATGTTGGTGAGTGCTTGTATGCCTTGTGGTCTAAGATGTTTAAGGTGAATGGTGCTTATGTTGTCAGGTCCACAGGGAGATGAGTGGTTAAGGTTGTTAATGATGTGCTTCATCTGGTTGTAAGTGAAACGTACGTAATCTGGGTCTGTGGGGAACTGTCTCTTAAGTCGGATGACACGTCGGTCTTCGGGATGGGGGTTTAGATGGCTGACTTGTGAAAAGTGATTGATGAGAGAATTTGCTTGTTGTTCGTTTGAGGGTATGATGTCTGTTGCTGTGATGGCATTGTGTGGTGTTGCTGTTGGAAAGTGTGATGCTGTTTAGTGTTTTGTAGAGTTTGCTGATGTTTGTTTTGTGGTCAAGTGTTTCGAGGTAATTTTTCCAGTTTAGTGTTTGCTGTTCTGATATTTTATTGTTTATTTGTGTGTTGAGTTCTTGTATTTGTTGTTCGGTGTCTTGTGTATGGGGTGTTGGGGAGTGTCGCAGTGTGTCCCATTAACTGATGAGGCCTTGAATTTCTGGTGTGAATTGGGGTTGTGTCTCTTTCTGTTGTCTCTCGGGATGTGTTTTTTGTCTGCCTTTTGTATAATTGTATTGAGAGCGTACACAGCGGTGTGTCAGGGTTGTTGACATGCCAGGCCGATGACTTGGCATTGAAATCACCACCCAGGATGATGTTGGGTATGTTAGTGATGTGGTGTATCTCTGGAGAGTAACTGTGTGGTACTGTGGGGGACGATTGGGGGGGAATGTATGTGTTAGCAATTGTTATGTGTGATTTGTTACCAGTGCGTATTTTCTGCTTCAGTTACAAAGGCCTCCCAGTTGGCTCTCTTATAATTAGTGTATGTGTGTTTGTGGCCAGCTCGGGTGATTCTGGTTTTAGTAGTGATGATTGGGAGGTTATCAGAACCTAGGGTTTTGGCCACTCACCAGGATGTTGTGGAAGTGAGCTTTGGGGAGCAGAAGGTGATGTCTGGGGATGATGGGAGGAAGAGGGCTTGGTGTGGGATATAGGTACGTTGGTCTAGATTGTTCAGTATGAAAAGATGATCTGTCTGGGATTGTAGTACCAGCCCTCTGTCTGTGTCAGGGTTGTTGATATGCCAGGCCGATGACTTGGCATTGAAATCACCACCCAGGATGATGTTGGGTATGTTAGTGATGTGGTGTATCTCTGGAGAGTAACTGTGTGGTACTGTGGGGGACGATTGGGGGGGAATGTATGTGTTAGCAATTGTTATGTGTGATTTGTTACCAGTTCATATTTTAATTGATTGTACTTCTGTTGTGGTGTCATGTGAGGGAAGAAGTGACTTTGTGTGTGTACTGGTGTCTGCAAAGTTGATGGATTTGTATACCAGGGTGATGAGTCCACTGCCACCACAGTCAGCCTGGTCTTGTCAAATGGTGGTGAAGTTATGAAATGTCGGTGTTTTCTGTGCTCTGTGTAGTTTTGTTTCTTGTAAGATGGCAATGTGTATGTTCTGTTGTTTAATAAATTGTGTGAGTTCTTGTTTTTTGGTGTTTATGCCATCTATGGTTAACCCACCCCATCCCGACCAATTTTCCACCACTGACTCCCCCCAATCCTGACCAAGTATGGAAAAAATTCTGGGGGGCTCAAACCTCTGCTGTTGGTGAGAAAGATCGAAAATTCATAGAGAAATCGCTCACCTGAGGTTTAAAATATTCGATACAGGTAGCAGTACCCCTTACCTTACTGGGTTTTCTATGAGGCTGGCTCCAAAGAAAACAAGTACTATGGGAGGGTAACTATTCCACACCATTCATAAACGGTATTTATTTAATTATTTGGTACGAATTTATATGTTATATGAGAGTATATTGGTTTTCACACAGTAATATAGGCAATATAAGCATTGTTTCACTCACCAAAGACATCAACATACCTGACCTTTTTTGGCGACATTACCTGATCATCATTTCTGATTGTTTCTTCCTCTAATGCTACGTAAACTTTGTCCTCCACATTGTCATCGATAGGGGAATCACTCTGGCCCTGCATTTCGTACTGTTGCATGACATGTCTTTACTGGCCAGGTCACTGGTAACACGTGAATTGCTGAGACAATGGCATGCAGGAGGGGGGGAGGTCATGCACGGTAAGGCATTGTCTCTGCCTGGCATCTTGTAGAGGAAGGTGTCCCGTGTATACGTACCAAAAATCACATGCAAAAATTGAAAATGTGCAAATTAGGGACCTTGCAATTGATACGCGTTTATATACATCAACGGGACTGACAGTGACAATCCGTGTGGACATATATATACATCAGCGGGACGTGGCAGGTTAACTGAAGGATGTTTATGTTGTGTGTGCAATGTGTGTTGGCTGCTGCAGCATGGGGGGGAGGTGGTGGTGTGGCTGGAGGGGAAGGGGTAGGAGGATGTTGCGATGGAGGTAAGGGATGAAGTGGATTAGGATGGGTTGGAATGGGAGGAGATGGGGGACTGGATGGTGTGGGAAGGATCAGTGGGTTTGGCTGTGGAGGTGTGATGGAAGTAGGAATAGGATTGGTGAGGGGGTTAGTGGGTGGTGGGAAGGAGCATAAGGAGCAGGTCCTACCCCCTCCCTCTTCCATCCTCATTCTTCTCACACAGTTACAAGATATATGAATGTTGGCTACTGCTTTGCTAACAATTGTCTCTCATTTACTATTTCAAAATGGTGAGCAGGTGTATAAAGCCGAACTTTCTCTGGCTGTAACTCGTATGCTTTCAAAGAGAGATTGTAGGAGGTCCAGGAACTTTCTATTTCAGCTTTCGCACACTAACGAACTGTATTTGCGCACACTTGTTTACTTTTACAGGTGGCCTCAAATGACCTCGGAAGTTAACCTCACATAGCCAAAGTCCGACCTGGATGTCATATGAGTCTCCATGCCAAAAGTTGGGCTGCAGGGGTACCCGGCGTTGCCCCGGCCAAAAAGAGGAACATTTTACTGGTGACCTCTAATGACCCAGATCTGCATTTTTATCCCCTTAAAGCCATCCTTGGGTCAACCTGATTCAGAATATATATAGGTCTGGGCGTTTCTGTCCCTTGGGTTGGGCGTGATTGAAGGACAAACAAACAAACAATGAGGCTGTTATATATATATATATATATATATATATATATATATATATATATATATATATATATATATATATATATATATATATCATTATATTATACAATTATAGGAGTATAAGGAGGGAGGAAGCAGAGGCGAGAAAGTGATAATACAAGAAACACGTCACCCTTCTCTCTTGTGTCTTGCTGGTAATTTCAACACCGGACCAAGGACGAAACCACCCCCTCCACTCTAAACAAAAGGCCAGAAATGAGTCATAACTCAGGAATTGGTGGCTCGATTTGCCTGGACATTGTTTTATTCTTCAAGTTAGATCATTTTATGGTACATTGCACTAACAAAAATTTGCACTACATGTGCCGATTTTGCTGTGTTACTGTAACAAACCAAAAACCCAACAAATATACATAAGTCGTATTAGCTAATCAGGTCATATGCGGGAAAGGGGATGGGTTCATTATGATGTGGCAGGGGTAAACCAGCTCTGCTGCCGGGCCCTGCTATGGATGTCGCTGATAGCAAAATGCAGTTGACTCTCGTGCGGTGTGGTGCGGTAAGGACCTGTCCCTTCTCCCCTTGGGGCTAAGATACGAGTAAATGTGTGTGTGTGTGTGTGTGTGTGTGTGTGTGTGTGTGTGTGTGTGTGTGTGTGTGTGAGTAAACTGGGAGTGTGTCGTCCTGTCTCGGCTACCCCCCTTTCTCTTGGGGAAGCACCCTATGTATATAGATTCAATTTGCATTAAAATTTTTGGTGCAGACCTGTAACACGTACAGAAGGATGGAGGTTTCTTTCTGTCTGTCTGTCTGTCTGTCTCTCTCTCTCTCTCTCTCTCACACACACACACACACACACACACACACACACACACACACACACACACACACACATATCCCTGCGGGCTAACACTTTCTCACAACAATTCTTTTTCACATTTTCCCAATCTCTCTCTCTCTCTCTCTCTCTCTCTCTCTCTCTCTCTCTCTCTCTCTCTCTCTCTCTCTCTCTGCTCTAGCCACTTGCAGATGATCATACAGGTATTACCTAAATACAGGCGTCTGTGACAGAAGAAGCAAGAGCTAGTTTTTTCAGCCATATTTATATTTTTAACTCAAGAAAGACAAAAGGGTAAATATATTTTGAAAAACATACAAAATCTTTCTATATACCTATCTATCTATGCATCTTTCTAGCTGTCTTTCTAGTTTTCTCTCTGTCTGTTTATCTGTGTGTGTGTGTGTGTGTGTGTGTGTGTGTGTGTGTGTGTGTGTGTGTGTGTGTGTGTGTAAAATTTTATGACAGCACTCGAGAAAGTTTGTGAGATAGCATGCATTCATTCTAAATCTTCCTGCTGCTGCTCCTCCTTTCTCTCTTCCTCCTCCTCAGATCTTTCCCCTCCCCTTCTTTCTCTGTTCCTTCTCTGCCTCCTCCTTTTCCTCCTTCCTCCCTCTCCTTTCTCTCCTTGCTTCTCTCCTTTAAACATTCTACCACCTCTTCCCTCTCCTTGCACTTCCTCCTCACTTTTCTTTTCCCTTTCACTTCTTCCACCCCTCCCTCGTCTTTTATCTTCCTTATCCCCCCCCCCCTCTCTCTCTCTCTCTCTCTCTCTCTCTCGTGCTTCTGCCGCTTCCTAGTCCCCTTCCTCTTCCTTCCCTCCCCATCAATTCCTTCATAACTACATCTTCAACATTTTTAATACTACTGGATGAATGAATAGGAAACTGGATTTACGAATATTACTGTACTCCTTTTACTTTAACCTGGCCTAAAAATGTCATATCTCGACCTTGAATGCTTAGTTATAACAATAGGTGAACGCTAGAATATGATGCTAGTCACGAAGAAGTGCTGTGGGATGGGTGTAAAACCACAATATTTTCTTTTTCTGCCACTGAGCTACGTAAAACAAGCAACAAAAGAACAAAATAAGGGCCAAGTTAAGGTAAAAGGAGTATATATATGTTTTATTTTAACTATTCAGGGCTCAAATGTTATGAGGTGCATGCTAGAGGAAAACTTGGACTTGGAAAAAATTAACTGTCTGCCTTTCAATGACCCGTGTGTACAGTCGATAGGCATAAAGTTAGGCCTACCTCTTCTTCACCTAGAGTGGAGTTGCGGTTTTCTCACTGTCTGTCTGTCTGTCTGTCTCTCTCTCTCTCTAACTTTAATTCTATCTTTCTATCTATTTATCTGTCTGTCTATATTTCCTCCAGTTAATCAATCAGTTTATTCATCTATCTTTTTAGCTATTTCTCTGTTTCTCTAACAGTCAATCAGTCAGTCTGTCTCTCCATTCCTGTCTCTCTTTCTGTCTGTCTGTCTGTCTCTGTCTCTGTCTCTGTCTCTGTCTGTCTGTCTCTGTCTCTGTCTCTGTCTGTCTGTCTGTCTGTCTGTCTGTCTGTTTCTCTCTCTCTCTCTCTCCCTCTCTCTCTCTCTCTCTCTCTCTCTCTCTCTCTCTCTCTCTCTCTCTCTCTCTCTCTCTCTCTCTCTCCCTCTCTCTCTCTCTCTCTCTCTCTCTCTCTCTCTCTCTCTCCAGCCTAAGAGGTTCCCTAGCACCTCTTCCTCACTAGTTTATATTTGCTCATGTCAAGGTATTATTCCCGTGTATATTATATATGTAATCACTACCGATATTAACAAGATTATGTTATTTATGTAATAACCATCGATACTGACAGGCCTATGTTGCTTATGCAATCACCGTCTTTATAAACACGCTTGTATTATTCATATAATAATGGTCAATACAAGAATACGTTATTTTTGCAACCATTGTCGATATTTACAAGCTTATGGTATTTATGCAATCACTGTCGATATTTACAAGCTTATGCTATTTATGCAATTACTGTCGATATTTACAAGCTTATGGTATTTATGCAATCACTGTCGATATTTACAAGCTTATGGTATTTATGCAATCACTGTCGATATTTACAAGCTTATGGTATTTATGCAGTCACTGTCGATATTTACAAGCTTATGGTATTTATGCAATCACTGTCGATATTTACAAGCTTATGGTATTTATGCAATCACTGTCGATATTTACAAGCTTATGGTATTTATGCAATCACTGTCGATATTTATTTATCTATCTATCTATTGCCAGATGCCTCAATCCCGTTTGGGGTGGCCACAAACAAATCGCCTCCAAGTCGCCCTGTCCCCCGCCATTTCACTGCCCTACTCCCAACTCACACCCCCCTCTCTCATATACCTCTCCACCCCATCCCTCCATCTCATCCTCGGCCTCCCCCTCCCTCTTCCCCCCTCCACCTCACTCACATACACTCTCTTCGTCAGTCTTTCACCCTCCATCCTCTTCACATGGCCAAACCACCTCAGTGTGTTCCTCATAACGCTTCCTATCACATCCACATCAACACCACAACGCTCCTTTATATCCTCATTCGTCAGCCTGTCTCTCCATGTGACTCCACAGGTTCCTCTTAAATAACTCACTTCCACTGCTCTCACTCTTGACTTGTGTCCTTCCAACAACGTCCAAGCTTCACTTCCATACGTTAGAGTTGGTATCACAATACTGTCATGTAACTTTTTCACTTCATGCTCACTTCCCTGTTTCTTATCACTGCTTTCAAAGAACCAGCAACCTTTCTTCCCTGCTGTACCCTTTCAAGCACTTCACCCTCCAAACCTCCATCCCTACTCATCACACTACCCAAGTACTTAAACGTACTCACATTTTCCAAATTCTCACCATCCAACCTCGCTGTACATTCACTGACTTCACCTCTCTCAAGGACCATCACTTTACTCTTCCCTACATTCACCTTTAGATTCCGTTTCTCACACACTCTCCCAAACTCATCCACTAAGCCTTGCAGCTCCCCTTCGTCTTCACTCAACAACACAGTATCCTACAAACAACAGTGCAGGGAGTTTCCAAACACTATCCTCTCTCACCAGGGCCACTCCAACATCCACTACCCTACCTTGTACCTCTTTTATTACCCCATCCATGTACAGATTGAACAACCATGGAGACATGACACATCCCTGTTTCAACCCAACTTTCAAAGAGAAAAATTCACTTAGTTCACCATCCACATGCACTACTCTTCACAGCATTCAACAACTTCCCATCTACTCCATATATTCTTAACACTTTCCACAATCCTTGTCTATCCACCCTGTCATATGCTTTCTCCAAATCCATGAAAGCCGCATACAACTTCTTTCCCTTCTCTAGAAACTTTTCCACTAAAGATCTAAGAATGAATATCTGATCTACACAACGTCTTCCCTTCCTAAAGCCTCCCTGTTCTTCTCCAGCTAATTTCTCTGTTCTTTCTCTAAGTCTGTCAATAAGTATCCTACCATACACTTTTCCTATTATACTAAGAAGACAAATGCCCCTATGATTACCACACACTTCTTTTTCCCCTTTTCCTTTGTACAAGGGAATAATTATACCTGACTTCCAATCCTCCGGGACACTACCTTCCTCCCAGGCCAATCTGCACATCTTCCACATCCATTCCACTACCATCTCTCCCCCATGCTTCACCATTTCACCACACACTCCATCAGTTCCTGGGGCTTTCCCCGATTTCACTTTCTTCATTGCTTCCACAACTTCTATCCTACTGATTTCTTCCTGTCTTCTCACCTCCCTCCTTCTCCCAGCCATTCCCCAGCCACTTATACTCGCATCACTTCCATCCTCTATGTTCAACAATTCCTTAAAATGTTCTCTCCATCTGCTCACTTTTTCTCCCTTCTCCACTAGTAATCTACCATTTTTATCTTTCACTCCCCTGCTAACTTCACTTCCACCCTGTCTTACTCTTTTCACCTCTTTCCAGAACATTTTCTTACAGTCCCTCCACTTTACACTCAAATTCCTTCCAAATTCCTCATCCACTCTCTTCTTATTCTCTCTTACTAATCTTTTCACCTTTCTCTTTCTTTCTACATATAACTCTCTCTTCCGC
This sequence comes from Coenobita brevimanus, assembly GCF_032717465.1. Classification (NCBI taxonomy): domain Eukaryota; kingdom Metazoa; phylum Arthropoda; class Malacostraca; order Decapoda; family Coenobitidae; genus Coenobita; species Coenobita brevimanus. The sequence continues at coordinate 30,981,868 of NC_136957.1, read as the reverse complement.
TTCTCAACTTCTTCCACACCCCTATTTCTCATCCATTCATTGTATGCTTTCTTCTTTTGTGCCACAGCCTGTCTCATCTCTTCAGTCCACCACGCTGTTCCTTGCACCCCCCTCCGTCGATATTTACCTTATGGTATTTATGCAATCTTCGTAGATATTTATACGCTTACGTTATTTATGCATCGTCGATATTAATACGCTTATGTTATCCGCGCAATCCATAACTATCCAAAATCAATTGACAGCCAGGAGTAATCATAATGGAGGCTGATTTGACTACACTCGTTTTACTCTGCTGTAAGTTGGCCTAAAACTACAACCACTCCATCTTGAATACTCGTTGTTACAATAATTTAACAATAGAATATGGTGCTAATCATGAAGAAATGCCGTGGAAAGGATGTAGAGCCTTAATATTGTCTTATTCTGCCACTGAAATACGTGAAAATCTGGGCCAAGTTTAGGTAAAAGATTGATAGTAACCCAGCATAATGAATCCAGATTTAACCAAAGGCTCGTCAAGTGACATGCAACTACCGCCCAGTATATATGGAGGTAGAATGACCCAGTTCCGTCAGGTGAAAACAAACCTACGACAGTGTAAGGCATAATCAAATAATGAAGTTGATGCGCCCAGCAGAGGGTTGGCCCCGTCATAAAGGTGATGTCTACTTCCTTTATACTTTTGCTATATACAGATTTACTGTAGTGGGTATTAGACAAATCCTTCATTAACCTATTAATAACTAAGGGGAAGCTGGTGTGAGACGCAGGTTCTAATGGGGGACGCCTTCCCGGGGTGGCATGCTTCATCTGCCAGATTATGCAAAAGGTTCTCAGCCCCCTCCATATTCCACAAAAGAGAAAAGATGGTGGACTGAACAACACTTGCAGCCTTTAGCCCACTGGGTTCAATTCTAGATGAGCTTGGAGCCACAACAACCACAAAAACTACGAGGCGACTTTCATCAGTTGAATAAACTTGTGCGGATTAGGCCAGAATAATAGTAAAATAGGTCAATGAACCAAAAACATTAAAATATCTATAACATGGAATAGAAATTTGCTTAAAAGCGTAACATAAAATATAATTTGCATGAATATTTGTCACCAAGTCTCCTATAACTAAGGAATCTCTCTCTCTCTCTCTCTCTCTCTCCCTCTCTATACATGTATATATCATCATCATCATCAGCCGTTTGAGTGTCCACTGCAGGACCGGCCTAACCCGACCGAAGTGGGGACGATACAGCCTATGTATCTCTACGAAGTGGCTTAGGCTGTCTGGTGTATATATATATATATATATATATATATATATATATATATATATATATATATATATATATATATATATATATATATATATATATATATCATCATCATCATCCGGACCTCCTTTCCCACCCAAGGGCAGGGTGAGGAGTGGCAATGTCCAGACAGCCCAAAATTGCCCAATTCAATGGGCCACGCTTCCATTCACTCTTCATTCAAGCCCCCGGAATCCTGGCTCTACCGGATACGCCAAAAACATTCACCACGTTCTGTAGCTTCACACATCGTATCCGACAGAGTCAATCCAGACAATGCCACGTTAAAAAGGGGTGCCAAAAATCCCTGAACATGCATATCTCCTCACAAAATTCATCCAGCCAGCTCGATCTCCTGTCAGTTTCCTAGCCTCACCGACTTCCAAACCTCTCTTCCACACACATTCATCCACCATATCTCTCCATCTTCTCTTTGGCCTACCTCGCCTCCTCCCTTCTTCGAATTCGCTCAGATATACCTTCTTCACCACTCTATTGTTATCCATTCTCTCCACATGACCATACCATCTCAGTACACTCTCATCAATTCTGGTGTCCACCGACTTCCTTACTCCGCATCTTTCATGAATCACATTATTTCGTATCCTATCCACCCTCTGTACTCCACATACATTCCTCAGCAGTCCCATCTCCAATGCTCTTACTCTTGACTTTTCATTTTCATGCCACATCATAGTCTCACATCCATATGTTAAAGTTGGCACTAACACTCCTCCATGTAAGCCTCGTGCAGCTGCAACACTCAAGCCTCTGTTTCTTATCAAGGCCTTCATTGAACCAACTACTTTTCTTCCTTGTGTCACTCTACTTTCAACTTCTTTTGCACATTTTCCTCTCTTTTCTATCACTGTACCCAGGCATTTCAACTCTCTCACTAATTCCAGTCTCTCTCCATTCACTGTTACATTGCATTGGGAGTCACCTTTTCTCTCAATAACCATCACTTTACTCTTTTCTACATTATCTCTCAAGGAACGACGCTTACAGACATCAGCAAAACTCTTGCACTAGCCTACCAAGTTCTTGTCCGGTACTTGCAAGCAGTACTGCATCATCAGCATACAACAAATTTGAGATATTCCATCCATCACCATTCATTACTAATGCCATCCCTCTCTCCATTACTCGTGTTTTCACTTCTCTCATCACCCCATCCATATATACATTGAACAACCATGGTGACATCACACAACCTTGTCGCACACCCACACTGATTGTGAACCATTCACTTAGATGCCCATTTACCCTGACACATGCTTCACTACCATCATAAAAACTCTTGACGGCACCTAACAGCTTACCCTGTACACCGTACATGCGCAAAACTTTCCACAATCCTTCTCTGTCCACATTGTCATATGCTTTTTCCAGATCCATGAATGCAATAAACACCTTATGGTCCTTCTCACAAGCCTTCTCTACTATCTGTCTCACTGCAAATATTTGGTCCACACATCCTATGCAACTCCTAAAGCCACCCTGTTCATCGCTCACTAGGACTTCTGATATCTCTCTTACTTTCTCTATAATAATTCTTCTATATACCTTCCCTACCACACTCACTAAGCTTATGCCAAGACATTCTTACACTCACTTCGTTCACCTTTATTTTTGTACAGGGGTACAATCACAGCCTTTTTCCACTCTGCAGGCACAGTTTCACTCATCCATGCCTTCTTACATATCTCCAACAAGCACTTCATTCCATTCTTTCCACTACATTTAAGCATCTCTGCATACACCTCATCAACCCCAGCTGCTTTCCCATTTTTCAGCTGCTTCACAGCACTCTTCACCTGTGCGAGTGTCACGTCTCCTGGCACTGCATTCCTTCTCTGCACACCCCCAAAACCAATCATGTTTACAGCTGCTCTGCTCTCTCTATCACCATTCATCAGGCTTTCAAAATATTCTTTCCATCTGGTCGTTACTTCATCTCCATGGGTTAATAATCTACCACCTGCATCCTTCACACCATCCCATTTCTTACCACTTTCACTTCTACATTTCCGCACCTCTTTCCAGAATAACTTTCTATTTTCAGAGTAGTTCGCATTCATTTTCCTTCCTAGATCCTCATTTACCTCCTTTTTCCGCTTCACTAGTCTCTTTACGTGCTTCTTGCTCTCAACATATTCAGTTCTTATTTCAACTGGACCCCTATCCTGTAACCACTTTAGCCACTTCTTCCTCTTTTCCTCCACCGCTCTCTTTACCTCCTCATCCCACCATGCCGTACCTTTCTTCTTTGTTGTTACTCTTGCCACACCACATACCGCTTTAGCATTCCCAACCAAGCAATCCCTATATGCATTCCACATCTGTCCAGATCCATTTCATTCCAATTCAGGAATTCTTACTCGTCCTCTACTTTGGTCCTGTATTCATCTGCCATTTCTTTGATCCTCAGCTTCTCAACTTTCAGTCATTCTCCTTGACTGCTTCTGTCTCTCCTGATCCACCTCACTCCTTTCAGCTTAATCTTGCATACCACAATCATATGATCTGACAGACCTCCACATCGTCCCCTCACAGCCCTCGTATCAGCAACCATTCCCATCATCGACCTCTCTACGAGCACGTAATCAGTCAGGCTTCTTTCAATACGATCCCCATTCCCTCTATACCATGTATATTTATGTGCATCTCTGTGTTTGAAATACAAGTTACAAATGCACAACCTCCTGTCCTGACACATATCCTTTAGTCTTTTTCCATTATCATTTTCTCCTGGTACTCCATAGCAACCCATTATATATATATATATATATATATATATATATATATATATATATATATATAAACACACACAGAACATGCATACAGAGAGAGAGAGAGAGAGAGAGAGAGAGAGAGAGAGAGAGAGTAGTAATTAGGAGGGAGTCACCTCACAATGCATCCAAATTACAGGTGTAATCAGTCTCTCTCTCTCTCTCTCTCTCTCTCTCTATCTCTCTCTCGCTCTCTCTCTCTCCACATTATATTCATATCATCTAAACGCTTCCTCCTCTCTCTCTCTCTCTCTCTCTCTCTCTCTCTCTCTCTCTCTCTCTCTCTCTCTCTCTCTCTCTCTCTCTCTCTCTCTCTCTCTCTCTCTCTCTCTCTCTCTCTCTCTCTCTCTCTCTCTCTCTCTCTCTCTCTCTCTCTCTCTCATTCATGTTTCCTCTCCCTTCCCCCTCTTCCTCCGCTCTTTTCACTTTCTTCCTAGTAGCTGCTCACTCAGGCATTATCAGTATCTTTAATTACTCTGTATAAAGAAACAGGAAACTGGATTATATAGATTTTTAATGCTCTTTACGACATTAATTTGAAATATATTCATAGTTTTCTGCTGCGTTACGATGTGCAATTGTATAGGCTGGTTATTAACTACTTACAATTATGTGATGCTAGCTGAGAGAGAGAGAGAGAGAGAGAGAGAGAGAGAGAGAGAGAGAGAGAGAGAGAGAGAGAGAGAGAGAGAGAGAGAGAGAGAGAGAGAGAGAGAGAGGAGGGAGGAAGGGACAGAGAGCATAAAAATCGTCTGGTTGTCATGGTAACTCCCACCTCTGCGCCAGTGACAACAGCCAACACTCAATTAGGTCTGGTGGCAGGTGCAGGGACGCAGCGATAAATGGAATAAGATCAACTTTATATATCTATAGCTATCTATCTATCTATCTATCTATATCTATATCTCTAATTATCTATCTATCTATCTGTCTATCTATCTATGTATATCAATCTCTCTCTCTCTCTCTCTCTCTCTCTCTCTCTCTCTCTCTCTCTCTTTCTCTATAACTGGTGAGGATAATGGTAGGTAGTGGCAACCATAATCCACTCACTTGATGTAATGTTTGTCTTGTTCTTCCTTCTCGTTTATCATTCTATTTCTGTGTTTGCCGTCCTTTCTTCTTACTTTTCCCTTTCCTTCCTGTCACTTTTATTACTTATTCCACTTCAGGTGGTCCTACACTGAGTACCAGTCTAATGGCTTTCTGTTACCCAGGATAAAATTTACAACGCTGGGTGATAACCATATATCCAGATCACGTGGCATAGTGGAGCGTACTATGGTGCCTCTGTTTACTGGGTGGACGTACGTAAATGCGGCATTCACCCAGGAACCAAACCCCCACACGTTTCCCCAAGCCTCACCACAGCAAGGTGCTATCAACCGCAAAGGAACATCGGTTCAGTGCACGGGACAGTCCTGAAATGGTGGTTGTTTGCCTGCGGTTTAAGGGTCTGCTCGGCCTGACAAACTGGTGTTGATCAGCAACAACAACAACAGCAACAACAACTGATCATAATCCTTGAATATACTTTTGCTGCTTGTGGTATTATCACTGTACTTCTCCTAGTATTATTACTATAAGTAGCTATTAATGAAATTTACAAATTCCAATCCTGCTGCTATTGTTACTGCTGCTACTACCGCTGCAACTAGTAGTACTGCTGCTACCTCTGCTGGTACTGATATTGCTGCTACTACTGCTATTGCAGCTAGTACTACTGCTGCTGCTGTAGCTGATGTTGCTACTGATACTTACTTATACCACTGTTCCTGCTGCTACTACTTAATTCTGCTGCTGTTGCTGCTGCTGCTGCTACTTGCATCTGCTGCTACTGCTAGTGCTGCAATTACTGCTACTATTACTACTACTGCTGCTTGATGTCTGTGTCGCTAAAGGCAAGGTACTGTATGTGAAAGCATGGTATGTTTATTTATTTCTTGTTCACAACCCACCCAGCACGGCCTTTTGAGTCCGACACTCTTTTCTCTCGCCACTGTTTCCTTTTCCACGAAAATCATTGTTTAGCCCCGTAAGCCTTGGCAAGTCAACTGTACTTGACTGCTCCTACCACCAGACTTTTATTTTCAACTTCGGAGAGACTCTTCGCAGTAGAGATGTTACTTGGCTTTTTATCCCTAAATTTCGAGATATCTTTCCCGTGTAAAAAGAATCATGTAGCGGAAACAACAATAAAACAAGAAATACGAAGGATCTCTAAAGAGCTGAAAAATTCGTGTTGCTGATGCACAAGTATACCAGATGTTATGATAAATGAAAAATTTAAAGAGAACTGTTTCTAACTATTTCACGATGGGTATCTTGTATAACTAAAACTCTGTTCACATTAACTTAGTGTAAATTGTAAGTTTTTCATACTGAATGCAGAGCTGTATCAAGAAATTAACACTTGAATACTGTGCTATTCAGTAAGAAGTACTATGGATAAGATGTGGAGCCGTAATACTACCCTGTTCTGCCATTGAGCTATGGGAAGTGAGCTGTAAAGGGACGAAATTCTCCACCTACAGCGCACTGACGTACCATGGCAAAAATCCCTAACCCCTTACAGCTGGTTCGCGGCCAGTTGTAGTCATACTGGAAGTCTAATTTGACTTGTAACCAAGGAGATTTATTCCCATCTAATAACTATGGTTTGCCGATTTTCTTATTTCTTACAAACATGTCAGTATGAAAGCTGTAAGTTACTTAGTTCCGTCAGATGAAAACAAACGGACCATAGTTAATGTATGTAACATAATATGATCCAGTCTGACCGTACCATACCTAATACAGAAAAGATTTAATAATACTGAAAGAGATAAACGTTCATATAACCAACATCCCCCAACACACAACATCCATCTGCTCAGGGCATACTCCTCCTACCCTGTTCTAAAGGTTAGCACTATTCCAACCCTTTCAGCGCTCTCCTGCCTTCCCATCAAACCCCATTCTGCTTTCCTCCTAGCCCACCCTCACACGACGTAGGCAAGCGGTCGAAAAAAAAGGCAACTGTCCCTGTCCTTCCTCTTCTCTCTCCTCTTTCATTCTTCTTCTTTCTCTTCCTCCTCTTCCTTCTCCTCCCCCCTCCTCCTCCTCCTTTTATCCTCCGCTTAGGACTCTCGCTTTTCTCCACTTCTTCCTGCCTCTTTTCTTTTCTCTTTTCACTATTTCGTCTGGTTCTCTCTACTCTCGTTTGTTCCCAATCTCATCGCCTCTTCTCTTCATCCTCCTCATCTCTCGTTTCTCCTCCTGTTCCGGCTTCTTCTCCTGTCTCGTATCACAGCTTCCTCCACTTCACTGTTGTTTCTTTTCTATCCTTTCGCCTCTCCTCTTCTTCTTTTTCGTTTCTCTTCCTCTCTTCTCCTTCGTTTACTTCTCTTTCTACTAATCTTCTTATGCCTTCTCTTACTTGTCCTTCATATACTCCTCATTCTCTCTTACTTGTCCTTCATATACTTCTCATTCTCTCTTACTTGTCCTTCATATACTCTTCATTCTCTCTGCATCTCCTTCTTCCATTCCCCTTCCAGAATACAATCATGATCAATATCACTGTCACAATGATCATCGTGATCATGATCATTGTCACCATTACCACCATCGCATCATCATCACCATCATCATCATCGGCAGCAGCAGACGACACAGTAGCAGCAGGCAGCAGCAGCAGCATTATCAGCATCATTATCATTATTCTCATTCTTCCCCGCCCCCTTCACGTCTTCCTCCTCATCCTCTTCCTCTTCCTCTTCCTCTTCCTCCTCTTTGTCTACCTCTCCTTGACCATTCGATTTTTGTCTTCGTCTTCTTATAGGCTTTCATTCTGTTTTATCCATTATTTCTCTCTCTCTCTCTCTCTCTCTCTCTCTCTCTCTCTCTCTCTCTCCTTTGCCCCCTCTCGCTCTATCTTTTCCATTACTCTCACTTCTCTTTTCCTCTCTGCCTCTCTCACTTCCTTATCCTCACCACTCCTCTAATCTCTTTATCCCTTAATCTGTCTGCCTTTCTGTCTGTGTTCCTTTCTCCCTGTCTGCTTCTCTGCCTGTCTGTTGTGTCTGTCTGTTTGTTTCTATAACCAATTACTACAGGAGGTTGTTATAAATTTTGTAATATGGTGCGATATGAACATGTAACTAGACGCACGTACTGTATACTGTAGATAAGATAGACAGATAGATAGTTAGATAGATAGATAGAGAGAGAGAGAGAGAGAGAGAGAGAGAGAGAGAGAGAGAGATGACGGGATGGCTTGAAAGAAAGTGATAAAACGAGAATGAAACGAATTGGGATAAGAAAGAGGGTCAGGGAGAGAGAAAGGAGGGAGAAGGAAATATAAAGAAAAAGAAAGAGGAAGAAGGGAAGAGACATAAGAAGAGAACGAGAAAGAGGAACACACAGTAAAAACATGAGAAGAAGAAGAGTTGAGAGAAAGAAGAGATAAGATGAGAGAAGGCAACGGAAAGGAAGAAGGGAAAAGAGTGGGCGAGAGAGATAGATAGGGAAAATTATGAAAGCAAGGATAAGTGTGGTAAAAAATAAGGAAATGAGAGAGAGAGAGAGAGAGAGAGAGAGAGAGAGAGAGAGAGAGAGAGAGAGAGAGAGAGGATCGTCAATAATTTTGCTCTCGTTTACGACTTTAAGTTTTTACCTCGACTCCACGACTCCACACACACACACACACACACACACACACACACACACACACACACACACACACACACACACACACACACACACACACACACACACACACACACACACACACACACACACACACACACATGCACAACCACTCAGACACACACACACACACACACACACACACACAGGAGGAGTAGACTGAAGCACCAGTCGAGCAGGGTAGTACTCCTATGGTGGATGGAAAACTGATGACAGGGAGAGCTGGAGCTCCCGTTTCATCAGCCCTCAGGACTAGTTCCTAACCATCCCCCTTTGCATAACTTTTTCAGTGTCTCAGTAACAGAGACAGTAGGCCAGCATGCTCTCCAATACAAGTCTCTATCTATACCAAACTACATGCACAGCACACACCACACTACCTTTTCAAAATTGAAAAAATAAAAATGGCGTCAATAAATCATGCCTCCGAGTCCCGGGGGGGGGAGGACCATAAATTCCCCCACCATCCGCCCCTCTCCCGGTGACGACTCAGAGAGAGATGCCTGGAACCATTTTCTGACTCATTTCTTCTTCATTTCTGCAACATTCGTGGCCTTTCCTCTAACTTTCTCTCTGTCGAACACCACCTCTCCTCCTCTAAACCTCACCTTCTTTTCTTGACAGAGACTCAGCTGTCTGAGGCAACTGACAGCAAACCCTTTTCTGTTTCCTCCTACTTTCTCTATACTCATTTCAAAGCCAAAGGTGGCTGTTTTGTATATATATGCAACGACTTTTTGCTCTCGTATTCCTGAACTTGATTCTTCTGAATTCTCTACTATCTAGCTTCGGCTTTCTTGTCATTCTCTGACTAAATATATCTGCGCTGTTTACTTATCTCCTAATTCTACTGACTATGAAAAATTCTTCGTTTGTCTTACTTCTACGATGGAGCACATTCTGTCCATTTCTCTTTTCTCTAAAATCTCCATTCTAGGAGATTTCAATGTTCACCACCACCTTTGGCTCTCCTCTCCTTTCACTGATCCACCTGGTGAACAAGCCTACATCTTTTCTATCCTTAATGACCTAGAGCAGCTTGTACAGCACCCTACCCGTATCTCTGACTGCCTTGGAGAGAGCTCCAACATACTTGATCTCTTCCTTACAACTAATCCTTCTGCTTACACTGTTAATCTGTCCTCTCCGTTGGGATCCTCCAATCATAACCTTATTACCTTAGCCTGTCCTATCTCTCCGGTACGGCCTGCGGACCCTCCAAAGAAACGTTGTCCTTGGTACTTTGGAGCTGCAGATTGGGAGGCCCTCAGGCTGTACTTCTTTGATTTTACATGGAATGATTATTGCTTCCAAGGTCTGGAGCCATCTGAGTGTGCCTTGCGCATTACAGAGGTTATTATCTCAGGCATGGAAGCATACATTCCTTTCTCATATCCTTTGACTAATGCAAGAAAGTCTTGGTTTAATCACGCTTGTTCTAATGCTGTCCGCAACAAGGAGAGGGCCCATAAAAGGTACCTGAGCCAACCCACCCCTGAATCACATCTTGTTTATGTTTCTGCCCGGAATCGTGCTAAGGCTGTTCTTCGCTCTGATAGAAATAATTTCATCCGTAACAAATGCTCTCAACTCTCCAACTCGAATTCTTCCTGCTCCTTCTTGCACCTAGCCAAAACCCTTTCTAACAACTTCACCTCATTGTCCTTCCCTCCTCTTTTCTATTCTGATGGCTCTATAGCTATTTCTTCTACTGATAAAGCAGATCTCTTCGCTCAGACTTTCTCCTCCAATTCCACCTTAGACGATTCCGGTGCTGTTCCTCCTTCACTTCCACCCTCTGACTTCCTCATGGCTGACATATAAATTTCTTCAGCTGATGCATTATCTGCCATCACTGACCTCAATACTAACAAGGCATATGGGCCTGATGGAGTCGCTACTGTTGTCCTCAAGAACTGTGTTTCAGTGCTTACACCCTGCCTAGGTAAACTCTTTTGCCTTTCCTTCTTGCTGGAAATTTGCTCTCAATCAGCCAGTCCCAAATAAAGGTGACCATTCCCAACCCTCTAACTATTGTCCAATTGCTTTAACATCCTGTGTCTCAAAAGTTTTCAGGTCAATTCTTAACAGAAACTTTTAAAGCATCTTTCCTATCACAACCTGCTTTCTGATCGTCACTATGGGTTCCGTCAGGGGCGCTCCACTGGTGTTCTTCTCACCTGCCTTTCAGACTCCTGGTCATCCTTCTTTCGGGATTGTGGAGAAAGCTTTGCCATTTCACTTGACATGACAAAGGCTTTCGATCAAGTCTGCCATAAATCTTTAATTTCCAAACTACCGTCTTACGGTTTCTATCCTTCTATCTGTGCCTTTATCTCTAGCTTCCTTTCTAGTAGTTCTATAGCCGCTGTTGTAGACGGCCATCATTTTTCTCCTAGATCTACGAACAGCGGTGTTCCTCAGGGCTCTGTCCTATCACCAACTCTTTTCCTTTTATTCATCAATGACCTTGTAAGCTGTACATCTAACCCTATCCACTTGTACGCTGATGATTCCACCCTTCACCTTTCCATTCGGTTCCCGCAACGTCCATCCCTGCAGTTACTTCTACAAACAAGGGATGAGGCTATGGCACACCTAATGTCTGACTTGGCTCATATCTCTGACTGGGGTAAAAATAATCTTGTTTTTAAATGCATCAAAAACTCGGTTTTTACACCTATCAACCCGAAACAATCTTCCCCAGGATTACCCACTAATGTTTAATACTATCGAGCTCAGTCCTGCATCATCCTTGAACATGACTGGGGTTCCATTCACTAGGGACATATCTTGGAAGTTCATATAACATCTCTTGTAAAATCTGCTTCCAAGAGATTAGTCGTGCTATGTCGACTCCGTATCTTCTTTACCCCTGCACAGTTGGTGACTTTATACACGGGTTTTATTCGCCCTTGTTTGGAGTACAACTCTCATGTGTGGGGAGGCTCCGCACATACAGCTCTTCTCAATAGGGTGGAGTCAAAGGCGTTTCGTCTCATCAACTCTCCTCCTCTCGCTGGCTCCCTTCAACCTATGTCTCTGCTGTTGCATCTTTATCTCTTTTCTATCGTTACTTCAATGGTCACTGTTCCTCTCAAGTGTCTGCTTGCATCCCTCCACCTCTACGACGGGCGCGTAGCACCCATCTAGCAACCAACTCTCATCTCTTTTCTGTTCAACTCTCTAATGCAAGAGTTAACTGTTACTCCCAGTCCTTCATTTATGCAACAGGTCAACTCTGGAACTGTCTCCCTCCGTCTGTATTTCATACTTCCTATGATCTCCAGTCTCTCAAACGCAGTGTGTCGAGGCATCTCGAAATGAACGGATATTGAATTTGGCTCTCTTTTGTATTATTTTTGTTTTTTCTTGGAATGAACGGTTTGCGGGCTCCTGGTCTTTGGTTCCTTCTTTCTTCCGTAAAACATACACACACACACACACACACACACACACATACACACATCAAAGCTGGGAATAGCGCCGCTACTATTTTAATTGCAATGGTGGTAACGCCATTACTTTTTTTAGCCAGTAGCGGAACTGAGAGCGCCGCTACTATTTGGCCGTACTCACGCGTTACCGCGCTCCTCGCTACTCACGCGACGAATACAGGTCCGGAGTCGGTGAGTACATACAGCTATGCCGACGGTTTGGTTGTATTTATTAATGACGAAAAATAATACTTTCGTCCATTCTGTCAATTATGGATATTTGTTCTACATTACATCAGTAATTTATTAATTATTTTTTATTAGTAATGTCACGGATGTCAGCTAGATGTAGGCAATGCTAACACACACACACACACACACACACACCTCTAACTAGGCTATCCCCGTCTCTAGCTCCCGCTTTCTCCTTCACTCTCTCTTTCAGACTAATTCTTACTCACTACGTTATTATTTCGTAACAGTATGTTACTTTCAGTTTAAAGTAATGGATAAAAACATTGCTATTGTATAAATAGCCTTTAAAAGAAAGCCCCAGTTCTTTTTTACTTTCGTTTTCGTACATATCTTAAATAGGTATCATTGAAAATAAACCTAGATAATATGTATCAATGGTAGGCCACATTTTTTTGCCTTTTATTTACGTATGTTACTTTCAGTAGGTATACTAGGTAACAGTGTCAAAAAACATTTGTTACATTATACAGTAAATAGCTTTTTCCTGCACCTTCGGCTCTAAGCTTCATTAAAGTGACACCGATATATATATATATATATATATATATATATATATATTTTTTTTTTTTTTCAATATAAGTATAAACTGACATTACTGGTACACAAAATAACCACTCAGACTGACTAATACAGTATTATCAAAGCAGTATATAGTGTATTGCTATATCACAGATTTTTGTTCATCTTTCCTTCGTCTACCTTTTTCTTATCCAAAGTAGCGGGAGCGGGAGCGGGAGCGCCGCTACATTTCTTATCAAGTAGCGAAACCAGTAACGCCACTACTTTTTCGAGCTAGTAACGGGAATGGGAGCGCCGCTACTTTTTATTAGTAGCGTTTCCAGCATTGACACACACACTCACACCCACATTCACACAATCACACCCACCCACCCACCCATCCACACACACACAATCACAAAGAGAAAGAAAGAGAGATAGAGGGGGGGGGGAGAAAGAGAGAGAGGAGGTAGAGAGAAAAAGAGAGGGGGGGAGAGAGAGAGAGGGGGGGGGAGGTATTCGGGGACACATACACACGGAAAAAAGCAACATTTGCATATACATGAAAAAGAATCGGATACACCCACAAAAACGCAAACGAAAAAGGACTCCTCGTACCTACACTTGTCCCTATGCAGTCCACAGTAGGATCGGACTTTCTCCTCGGAGGGAGAGTGTTAGTCACAAAAAAACTTTGTCCCTGTGTTGGAGAAGTATGAATGGGGATGGGGAGTGTAGAATGAGTGATCCATGGAAAGTTGAGGCGTTGTAATGTCGGCATGTAAACGTGCATATATGTGTGTGATTATACAGGTTTGTTATCGGTAGAAGAGACAGGGTTTGAGCATATACTGTACAAACACATGGATTGAGGGACTACAAGCAGCCAGTTTAAACGTCCACCAGTGGTTTCAATTTTAATTTTATGGTTGTATATATAAACAAAAACTGTGTTATTTCAAATAATCATGTGTAATCGACGCGGTCCACAAGTGGATTCTATAATTTGTCCATTTGCTTCGTCATCACTGGGTCATGTCGTGAAAATGGCAATCATGGCGGTACATAAAGAGTGTTTTATAATTATTATATTACTGTATCATTTGTATTTTGGGATGAATGTAAGAACCTTTTTAGTACTTCGCATATTTTGCTGGTAATTTGGGCATTTATAGATAGCAGAAATGTGGCATCCGGCAAAGGAGAATTCCACAGTTTAAGCATATCGTCTGGTGTAGAATGCAGCTCACAGCTTCCACATTTGTGTCTAAGCATACAACATTAAGGGTTGTATGCCTAAAATTGAACCGTAAAGTGGAATGCGGACCTGAAATGTTTATGATTTTTTTTTTTTAAGAACGTGATGATGAAGAAACGTATTTGGTCTTCCTGTAAGGTTGCTGTCTGTAATACGGGATGCAGGCTAATCATACCTAAAAACCACAGGCGTTCCATAAATAACTGTCAAAAATTAAGGGTCTGCATTTCATTTTGCGGTACGAACCTTGGTCTTGCGGCACACGCATCAGACGACTAGTACGCTACCCACTGAGACACCATAACACGTGCGCAAAAATAAAATCAAATACAAACTGATCCAAATATAAAAACATGAACACATACATAGTCTCTCTCTCTCTCTCTCTCTCTCTCTCTCTCTCACACACACACACACACACACACACACACACACACACATACTGTACGTGTTTGTCTGCAGCCGTGTAAGTGAAGTAAGTTATGTTCTTTAACTGATTGCCAACGATATATAGGCACAGTTTTCAGTCGACATACAGTAATTGTCAAATGAATAACAGTCGAAATGGCCCATGATTTCCTATGATAAGCATTGGATGGTTGATTGTGAAGCAGAGGGGGATGCGTACACCCTAGAATGATTGCTATATAAGGGACACGTTGGGGGTAGGGAGGCGTGAGTCAGTGTGTGTGTGTGTGTGTGTGTGTGTGTGTGTGTTTGTGTGAAATATTGATGTGGGATAGAAAAAGGGTGAGGAGGTTCGATAGGAGTGCATGGGATAGGCTAGGTTGATACTACTGTATACTCCTTTCACTAACTGGACACAAAACTGCCATATCTTCGTCTCAACTGCTCAGCTATAACAAGAGATGAACACTAAATTATGGTGCTAATCACGAAGAAGTGCCTTGGAACAATGCAGATCTGTTTTATTCTTATCGTGCCAGTGAGCTACAGAAATTAGGCTACAAAATGACTGATGTTTCGCCAGGTTAAATTGAATGCACTGTAGGTGAAGGGGCAGGACGTGGGATGGCTTAATACCGACTGTGAAGATGGGAAGAGTTAGCTGGCCGGTATGGGAGTGGCGATGGCTTAATTAGAAGATCCTAGAAGCGAAGGAGGAACAAGAAGAGGAAGGTAGTAAGCATGTATTGGCCTTATGTGTCTTGCGGCTTTGGATACAGAGACACACACACACACACACACACACACACACACACACACATTCATACAGACACACACACACACACACACACACACACACACACACACACACACACACACACACACACACACACACACACACACACACACACACACACAGGCTCCTACTCGTGGGCGTCTATTAAAGCTATGAAGCGGTAATTCTTGCCCTTAAAATTAAAGTAAACTGCTCTCTCCACTGGACCACCTCGCCTCTCCTGAATTTAACCTCTTGTGAAAAATGCGCAAGTCTGCCCCTGTGGCCATCAAGGGTAATGAAATATGGGTTTTGGAGCCGTAGAGTTTAACGAGGGGCTTAGTTCGGAGGAGGGGTTGGTCAGGGGAGGAGAAGATGTGAGAGGGAAAGAGGAGGAAGGAGGAGAACAGAGGAAAGGTTTGAGGTGAGGGTGAGAGAAGAGGAGAGGAAATGAAAGAAGAGGGGTGAGGTGAGGGTGAGAGAAGAGGAGAGGAAATGAAAGAAGATAGGAAGGAGAGGGGAGAGCCGAAGGGGAAACAAGAACAAGAGGGGAAATGGGAGAATGTAGAAGGCAGAAGGGAAGTAAGAAAATGGGAGGGAGAGGAGGGTGTAGAGAAGAAAGATATAAGAAGGAGCAAAGAAGAGGGGAAAAGGGAAGGTGAAGGAGGAAGGAGAGGGGAAAGAGAAAGAAGAAATGAAGGAAGAGGGAAAAAGGAGGAAGGATGGTGATGAGAATAGGGGAGGGTACGGGGGGTGAGTGAGAAGGGGGAGGGTTAATACAAAAAAGTATAAAGAAAAGCAAACAGTAACATACGCTCTGGTTCTTTCATGGTTGTTTGTGGTAGGGCTGGTATTCTTGGTATTTATTTGAGTCAAAGACAAGGATAGCAAGGTAGAAAAGAGAAGAGAGGGGAGAAAAAAGGAAGACGAGAGGAAAAAACGAGAAAGGAGGAAGGGAAAAAGAAGAAGAGAAGAGGGATAGGTTGAAAGAAGAGAGGCAGGGGGTAGCAGGAGAGGGGAGGCAGCAG
The DNA here is from genome assembly GCF_032717465.1 of Coenobita brevimanus. Taxonomy (NCBI): domain Eukaryota; kingdom Metazoa; phylum Arthropoda; class Malacostraca; order Decapoda; family Coenobitidae; genus Coenobita; species Coenobita brevimanus. The sequence goes on along the minus strand of NC_136957.1, from coordinate 30,965,418 downwards.
TTGCAAAGATGTGGGAAGGGGCGGGGGAGCGTGAGGATAGGGGAGGGAAAGAAAAAGGAAGAGGGAGATAAACAGGGAGGAGAAGAAAGGGAGGAGGTGAAGGGAGGTATGAGAGGTAGAGGAAGGGGGAGGGTGGGGGAGGGTATGGAAGTGCGAGAAATATGTGTGTGGTGGTAGGAAGGAGAGGAGAGGAAGAAGGGAGGAGATATTCTGAGGAAAGAAAGGAGAAGGGGAAAGAGGATGAGAGGCTAGGAGGGTTGGCGAAGAGGATGGGAGAGAAAGGAAGGGAAGAGGAGAGGGGGGAGGGGGGAGAAGGGAGGAAAAGGTGAAGACTGTAAAGGGAAACGGAGTGTAGGGATTTATGTGAGAAAGAGGAAGGCGAGGTTTGGGAGGAAGGGAAAAGTGGCGAGGAGTGCGAGAGGGCAAGGAAGAGGATATGAAGGGAAGAAGGAGTGGAAGGGGGAGTGAGCTGAAAAGGGAGGAAGGGAGAGGAGGGAGAGTAGGGGAATGGGGTGAGAAGGGATAAAGGCGGGTGAGAGAGGAAGGGGTGGATTTGAGGGGTGAGGAAAGAGGGGGTAAGAAGGAAGGAGAGAGGAGGAAGACGGAAGAGGAGAGGAAGGATATGGAAAGAGGGATGTAGTGAAAAAGGCAAGGGGAAGGGAAATGAGGGAAAATGAATAAAATGTAGCAGTGAGGGGAAAGAGAGGGAAGAATACGGTAATAGGAGAATGAGAAGTGACGAGAACAAAGGGAATGGGTGATGGAGGTTGTGGGAGCGAGAGGAAGAAGGGAAGGAGTGATGGAAGGACAGGAAGGGGAGGGAAGGAGGAGAGATGGAAAGGGAGGTAACGAGGAGAGGGAGAAGAAAAGAGAGGAGAGTGAGGGTAAGTAGAAAGGAAGGGCAGTGAAAGAGGGGAAATGGAAGAAGAATACATGGGGAAGGGAAGATAGGAGCATAGACGTGGGTGGGTGAAGGGGAGGAAAGAATGCAAAAGAGGATATGGGGAAGCGGAAGGAAACAGCATTGCGAAGAAAGTAGGAAGAGGAAGGAAAGAAGGAATAAGAAGAAAGGAAAGAAAGAAGAAGAAGAAAGAACAAGTAGGAGAACGACGGAGGAGGAATGAAGGAAGAAGGATGAAGAAAAAACGAAAGCTGTAAAGAAGGAAGAAAACGGAAAGAACTTAGTGGAAGGAAAGGAAGGAAGGAATAAGAAGGAAAGCAGACGGGGAAAGAAGAGAGAAATATGAAGGAAAGGTGGAAAAAAAGAAAAGGAAGGAAGGAAAAAAGAAAACAGAAGGAGTGAAGGACGGGAACGGAGACAATTAAGAATGAGAAGAAGGAAGTGGAAATGAAGACGGAAAAGAAAGTAGGAAACGGAAGCAAGGACGGTAGGAAAAAGGATGAAAGATAGAAGGGGAGGGATAGAGGGAATGAGAAGGGAAAGACAAGAGAAGAAGGGAAGAAAGAAATGGAAGGGATAAAAAATGGGAAAAGAAAGAAGAAGGAAGAAGTAATGAAGGAAGGGGTACAAAGAAGGATGAGGCAGAAGATAAAGGATGAGAAAAGACTGAAAAGGATACAAAGAAAGGAGTGAAGAAACAGGAAAGAAAAATAAGAAGAAAAACGAATAAAAGAAGGACGGAAGATGAACAAGAAGGAGAGGAGAAGGAATAAGAAGAAAGGGAAGTAAAAAAAAATGAGACAGGAAGTAAGACGAAGGGAGGGTGGAGCAGGAAAGTTAGCGAGGGAAAAGGGAGAAGGGGACGGGGCGAAGAAGGCGTAAGAAGAAGGGTGAAGAATGAAATGGAGGAGAGAGAGGGGAGAGGAGAAGAGGGAGGGGAGGGAAGGAGACGGGGAGGAAGGGAATAAAATTACTGAGAGAATGAGATGGAATGACTGAGGGAGGAAGAGATGATAGGATGAAATGGGATGACAAGAGAAGAAGAGGAAGGGGAAGCAAGAGGATAGGGAAATGGGGAGGACAAGAGAGGAAGTGAAAGGGAGGAGAGAAGGGAGAGAGAGAAGGCGTTATGCACGTGCAGGAGATGAGGAAAGAGGACTCTGGGGGAGAAGAGAAGAGGAGGAACAGAGAGGAGAAGGAAAGAAGAGCGTAGAGTATTGAAGGAGCGAGGAGTGCAAAGTTGAAGGTGTGAAAGAGGTAGTGAAGATAGAATAGGATAGGAGACGAGGAGGAAAGTCAAAAGAGGGAGAAGGAAAAATGGGAAGTAGAAAGATGAGAAAAAGAGGAGCGGAAGAAGAAAAGAGAGAGACAATGGGGTGAGAAAGGAGGAAATGAGAGAGAGGGGATCAGGCGAGGAAGAAGGGAAGATCACAATGGGGAGGGAGGAAGGTATGGAGACGAACAGAGAGAGAGAGAGAGAGAGAGAGAGAGAGAGAGAGCCAGTGCCAGAGCCAGCAGCCGTCAGTACCAAGCTAGCCTTTGAGCGAGTCGGTCGGCACTCACTCACTCTCTCACTCTCTCACTCGCCAAGAGGATCCCACTCTATCTCTCACACACACTCCCTCTCTCTCTCTTTCCTGCTACCGAGAGATGATAAAGTAGGATGTGAGACGAAAGTGAGGGAGAGACAAAAAAGAGAGAGGGAGAGAGGACTGGAGAGATAGAAGAGGCCACACAGAGAAAGCAAGAGATAGCCGAGACAAAGAAGTGAGACGGAAAAGAGAAAGAAAGAGAAGTGAGAGAAAGTTGAAAAAGCAAGAACTGAAAACCGAGAAAATTTCGACTAAGAAATTTTGCGATAAATGTGAAGATAACAGAAAAGAGAAAGAAAGAGAGAAAGGGAGAGAGAAAGAAGGATGTTTAACGAAAGGCTGAGATAGAAGGAATTGAGAGAGAAATTAAAGAAAGCGAGAGAAAGCGAGAGAGAAAATAATGATCTCGATGCTGTGATTCAGAGGACAGTTTGGTTTGCTGATTGCTTCCCCTCTCTCTTTCTCTTTTTTCTCTCCCCCTCTCTGTCCCTCACCGACTCTTTCTTTCTTCCTCTCCCTTCCTCTTCCTAATTCCTTTCCCCCGATTATCTCCCTGTCTCTCCCTCGGTTTTCCTTCACTTTCATTCCTCTCCTTCCTTCCTCCCTTTCCTTCCCTTTCATTCCTCTCCGTTCCTCCTCCCTTTCCTTCCCTCTCCCTCCTTTCTTGCCTACTCTCTTCCTCCACTCACTCTTTCTCTTTTCTTCCTTGTCCTTCCTCCCCTTCTTTCCTTCCCCTCTCCCTCCTTCCTTCCCTTCTTTCCTCCCTTTCCTCTTTCCCTTCCTCCCACCTTTCTCTCACTCCCTTCTCCGTCTCTCCTTCTCCTCCTTCTTCTTTCTCTCCATCTCTCCAACTATTTCCCCAATCTCTTTCGCCATCCAAATCCTCTCACTCAAGATGCTCCACCACAGTTACGACAACCACCACAACCACCACAACTACCACCACCACACTTGATAACCACAATAAGGTAAGTACAAAATAATACCAAATACGTTACTTTTTAACTCTCTCAATCCCAGAATCACCTTTATTTCTACTACCACTAGGCGATTTTATTCAGCTTAGCCTTTCGAAATGGAGAGATCGACTTTGGACTTTATTAACCATTCTATTAACAGGGAGTTCTAACTGGAATAAATTGCTCTTTAAAGGGAGGAAATAAATCAACACTCTCGGTCTAAAGAGGATCATTACCCTATTTCTTAGTTCAAAATAATAAGACGGATTTATATTACATAGTCTCTGCTTTACCCAGACCAGTTATTTCAGCTTAGAGAAACATTAGGAGCCGTAGGGATTAATAACAGCATTCTTTAATCCCATCAGTTCTGGCCCTTTCTCCTCAGCTAAATATACACATCAGAAGGCTGCAAATAAGACAAATATTACATCGTCAGGGAGAGTGACTCAGGATCTTTATTTCTCATTCCTCTCGATGTAAGGACGTCTTGCTATACGTATTTTTGGGTATACATATTTTTGGCTGTACAATTATACTTTTGGCTATCCTTATTTTTGGCAATACACATTTTTTCTATTCATATCGTTTTGGCTGTACATAATATTTTTGGCTATGAATATTGTTTTTGGTTATACATCATATTTTTCGCTATACACTGTTGTTGGCTACACATAATATTCTTGGCTATACACAGTTTTTGGCTCTTCATAATATTTTTGGCTATACATAATACTTTTGGCCATACATAATATTTTTTGCTATACATCATATTTTTGGCTATGCATCATATTCTTGGCTGTGCAACGTATCTTTGGCTATGCCTCATATTTTTGCGTCCTTCATACGATTTTATGCCGTTAATGGTTGGCTTCGAAACAATGTCAGCCAGCTCTTTCTCCCGATAACATACGAAAATTTGGTGACAGTAACGATAATAAGACATAAATTAACGTCATTGTCTGGGAAAAGTCAATTCTCACAGTATGGTACTGGAATATCATTTAATATCCCTAATCTTGCTACCCCACGGCGATTTCATTCAGTATTAAATCTCCCTTGCAGGAAATATTGGGCAGTATTCTCGTGTAGTTAGGAAGCTCACTAACACGTCTTCCTTACCGGTTTATTTCTACAGCTGCTTCGTTAATACAGCCTTGTGCGTTATTCATGCAATCTAATGTCGATATTAAAGAAGATCTAAGAAGGCAAAAGGACAATAATGATGGGTAGTTTGGAAAATAAATCGCTGATGAGGAGGTGCTAGGGAGCCTCCTTACCCCGACAAGATTATGGGCCATTAACCCTTCAGTCCGATGACGCATTTTTCAGCTTTAGTCTTAGAACCGTCAGACGATTTTGTTCAGACTTGGTAAGACTAAGAAATAATGGATTCCTGACATAGTTTTGATACCTCCCATTTTAAGATTTGTATTAAGCTGAAGAAAATGGTCTGTTTAAAGCCAGAATATAATATAAAATACGCACCAGAACTGAAAGACATTGAATACTATAGTTCTTTCACCTTGTCTTGGCCCAGATTTTCGTCTTTCTGCAGCTTCTTTCACATTGCTCACAGAAAGACAGTACAGTACTACTTCTCTACATCTTTTCCACAGCACTTCTTCGTGACTAACATCATGTTGTAGGTTTGAACTAATGTTGCTACTCAGAATTCAAGGCGGAGAGATGGCAATTTTAGGCCAAGTTAGAATGTAAAAAAAAAAAAAAAGAAAAAAGAAAAAAAAAGACTGCGTTTTATACAGGGTGTCGAAAAAGTCCTGCCGGGTTTCCAAAATTTTATTACATGTAAACTATAGAACACACTGACATGCATTTTTTTTTTTTTTTCGATGTGACAGAGTAACTCCTGAAAGAATTTGACGTCTTTTCATATCCTCCCCCTCCCTCCAAAAAAAAAAGGGGGGGGGAAGAAAAAAAAAGCTCATCTCTGCGTTATGCCGTATTCACACAAACACATCTTCGTAAACACAGAAGCATTTTGTAGACACCCTGTACTTCGTTCTTGCTACCCTCAGATGATTTCATTCACCCTAAGGTTTCTTTTTTTCGTCTGGGAAGGAAGCTCCTTAACAATCATTTCTAAGCGATTTATTTTGGTTAGTACTATTTACTATCCTTCTCTGCGCCATTTAAATCATTCAGCACACACTCATTATTAATAACATACCGGTGTAGATTGATATTCACCAGCCAAATCCAAAGATAAATCGCTAAGGAAGAGATCTAGGGAGCTAACCGAGTACAATACAAACCCGAGAGAATTCGCTATGAGTGAAGGGTAAGACACAAAATAAATCGCTAAGGAAGAGGCGCTAGGGAAATTTATAAACCGACGAGAACACAGACTCAAGAAAAATCGCTTGAATGAAGGGGTTATATACAAAATAAATCGCTAAGGAAGAGGTGCTAAGAGAAATCGCTTGAATGAAGGGGTTAAACACTTCCGTTCGCCTCTTCAGTACGATAAGAAACATTTTTATACTGATTATTGCCAGACGATTCCATTCAGAGTGGGGAGGGGGGAGTCCTCTTGCAGTAAAGGGGATAGTGGCGGTATTGTTGGGAAGCATACGGCACTAACACCTAACACCTCTTCGTTTCCGATTTATTTATGATTCTGCTCCGTTACTATATTTATGTGTGTTATTCATGAAACCTATGTCCACATTAATAAGACATAAGAAGCAAAAAAAAAAAAAAAAAGAAGATAATAATGGGTCGTTTGGAAAATAAATCGCTAAGGAAGATGTGCTATGGAGCCTCCTTACCCTACGAGAATATAGGCCTAGGAATTCTCCCCTTTTGAATGTTCAGTACGATGATCTCTTACCTATTTAATCCAGTCACTGTCAAGGAATTTTTATCATCCGAAGGGGAAGCCGTGTAGGATGAAGGCGATCTGTGTTCGCTATTTCGCCACCATGGCGTCTTTTGGTAATTATTTTTTGCTGTTGCCTCATGATTTTGTTTAGTTTGGGCAGCTCGCTATACCCTCCTCACTTTAACCTGGCGTAAAAGTGCCGTCTCTTCATGTTGCATGAGCATTAGCAAGAGACTGACGCTAGAATATGATGCTAATCACTAAGAAGTTCTATGGAAAGGGTGAGGGCACGCGTAACATTATCTTGTTTTGCCATAAAGCTACGTGAAATAAGCTTTAGAATGACGAAAACTCTCTGCTTGGTAAAAATTTAATAACGATAGTGCAGAGGAAGTTAATGATGGCTATAGCTAATCTGTCCAATACTAAATATAATCATCTGGAGAACTCAGAAATAGAAACTACAAATATAGGAGTGGAGTGCTTAATTCCTTGCCAACGAGGACATCTATTCTAATACCCTTACTGCTATCGCATTTGGATTTGGATTTTACTCTGCTTGACGTGTTTGGAAGCAGGGTGACTTTTTGTATATATATATTTTCGCTGCCACCACGGGATTTCACGCATCTTAGGTATCTCTCGCGGTGACGGGGTGAAAACAATGTTCTTTTATTCTTATTGTCACCAAAATATCTTGTCGGTATTCTGTTTATGTAGGGCCGCCCGTTGAGCGGGATGAGAACCGTCTCCATTAGCGTTTTCAGTATGACGCCTTCTTCTCCCTTCATTCTCATGACCCAGATTTACATCCTTTAGCAGCATTATTTCATGTAGTTCAGTGACCGAAAGTGTCAATACCGTGGCTCTACACCTTTTCTGTAGCACTTCTTAATGACTAGTACCATATTCTAGTGTTAAGAACCGTCTCCGCTAGCGCTTTCAATACGACGCTTTCTTTTTCCCTCATTCACTTTAGGTTGAGCCAGATTTTCATCCTTTTCCAGCTTATTTCATGTAGTTCAGTGACAGGAAAAGACAATATCGTGAATCTACAGTGCACCCTTTCTGTAGCACTTCTTCGTGATTAGTATCATATTCTAGTGTTAATCAATTGTTATAACGCGGCATTCAAGATGAAGGGGTGGCAATTTTAGGCCAAGGTAGTGTGAACAGAGTATAGTATTCTTGTTACGGCCTGACTTTAGAGACAGTTTCTGATTGCCTCTCTACTACGGTTCTTTTTAACGTCCTTTTAATCTTTTTATCGTTCTTTTTAACTTGTTTTTAACGTCTTTTTAAAACTTCTTAACATCCTTTAAAACTACTTTTTAACTTACTTTTAAAACGTTTTTAACGTTCATTTTAGCTTCTATTTAACGTTCCTTTTAACTTCTTTTTAACGTTTTTTAAGCTTCTTTTAACGTCATTTTAAATTTCTTTTAAGCATACTTTTAAAACTTGTTGTTAACCTTTCTTTTAGCTTCTATAGTATTTACGTTCTGTTTAACTTCGTTTTAGCTTTCTTTATAACATTTTTAACATTCCTTTTTATTTTCTAACTTTCTCTTAAATTTCTTTTTAACATTCTCTTTAACTTCCTTTAGCTTTCTTATAAACTCTTTTTAGCTTCTTTGTAACCTTCATCTTTGCTTCATTTTAACTTTCTTTTTAACTTCTTTTTAATGTTCTTTTTCTCCTCTTTTTAGCATTTTTTTTTACTTCTTCTTTACGTTCTTTTCAGCTTCATTCTTCTTACCATTTCACGATTTTAGCCAATTGAAAATATTCACAACGAGGCGTAGAGGTGAATAATAATCGCCAAGGACTTACCGCTCCAATGTTATTTTTATATTTATTCTTGCTACCGTCAAACGATTTTATGCAGCTAAATGGTGGAGTGTTGCGGTGAAAGTCAGGCAATCTTCATTCACCCTTCACCACGAAAGGGCCCCTCGAAAGTGAATAAATTTGACGGTACATCATCAAAAACAGTGGGTTGACCAGTGACGTATTATTTAATCTTACAATCTACATCCAAGATAATTCAATTTAGGAAGAATCTGTAGCAATGAATGCGTTAATCAAGCAATTTATGCACTGCAGTCCGAAATGTCTCCCTAAACTGAGTAAATGTCTAGAGAAAGCAGGAACAAAATAGGGCGTTCGTCATTGAATTCAAGAGATTAATTTTCCACTTGTTTATAGGTTCATCTGTTTGTATATAGGCAGATGTATAATCCAACAGCTGATCCCAAGCGGCCATGACCAAATACCCACCAAAGCCCTCTCCTATTACAACCCATCACTCCCGTCACTTCACGCAAGCCTCCCTCACCTGCTCCCTCGCCTTATCTTCCAACCTTGCCTTCAATATGATGACATTTCTTGGTGATTTATGCTTGTTCCTACCAGACGATCTTGTGTACCTTAGAAAAAACCCTCTGGTGCTGAAGAGATACATGAAGGCAATATCTAACCCTGCCATTTTAAGAAGTGTATCCTAAGAAGAAGTTTTATGACAGAAAGATAAAAGTGGAGAAGACGGCATCATAGTAACGGCGTCGATTAGGCAATCTGATTATGAGGACTGTTGATGTGGAAGGCGGTGGGAAGCTTTAGAAGTACCTTGAAATGGCCTGGCACTGTGGACAGGATGGAACATGGGAGACAGACGAGGAAACTGTAAATAAGTGAAGTACAGCGGAAGAATGGGAGGAGGAGACCTAGGATGTGGTGGATGGATGTGATTGAGAGACATGTGAATTCGGACCGAGGATGAGGTGGAGGGATGGGGTTAAGAAACATACTAATTAGAGTCAAGGATGAGGTGGAGGGATGATGTTGAAAGATCCGTGAATTAGGGCCGAGTATGAGGTGGTGGGATGGTGTTGAAAAATGTGTGAATTAGAGGATACAATGGAGAGATGGGGTTGAGGAGTATATTAGGGCGTTGTGAATTGAAGGAAGGGTAGTCAGATGGAGGAGGAAAGAATGACGTGGAGGCGACTTGTTCGTGGCCACCTCCACCTGCATTAGGCCACGGCGTATGGATAAACTGATAGACTCTCTTCGTTTGTCTCATGCCAGAACCTATCTCAGCGTTCTAAGTCGTCCTCCAGGATTTACTCCTCCAGTTTTACCCTCCATCTACTACTTTTACTATATATCTGTCTATCTGTCTATCTGCCTGCTGTCTATCTATTTGTCTGTCTGCTGTCTATCTATTGGTCTGTCTGTCTGATGTCTATTTGTCTGTCTGTCTGCTGTCTGTCTATATGTCTATCTGTCTGCTGTCTATTGGTCTGACTGCTGTTTATGTATTTGTCTATCTCTCTGCTGTCTATGCATTTGTCTATCTGTCTTTGTCTATTTGTCTCCTTGTTTACCTGTTTACTAATGTGTGTACAGCCAGACACCTCATCCCACATCTCATTTAAGCAGTGAAAATGAAAAAAGCCTTCAAAGCGCCTCCTATCACAGCCCATCAATTCCGCCACGGGTACTGAAGAGAGACGCCTTCATGGGGTGACACTGATATAATCAGACACCTCAACCGTCTGGCTATACAAAAGTCCCTCAAATACTTCCCTAGCCACCAAAAGGAGAGTGGATTGCAGGAGAGGGACAACTTAAGCCTGCAGTCCACTGGTTTCATGATTCAAATGAACTTGAGGCAATAGCAATAACAGCAGCAATAACAATAACAAAAACAACAAAATCCTTCACTTAGTCACGTACTCCTCTGTTTTATTCAGTACAATAAATTTGTTTTTCTGTTTAATAATTATTCTGTTTATTTCTCTCTGTTTATTCGGTCAAGGAAGCTCCCTAAAACTTTTTCCTAACCGATTTATTTTGCTTACCTTATTATCCTTTAGCGTGTCAGTTAAGTCCTAGTAATATCGCCATACTCTACATAAATAATGTACAAAAGAATATTAACCAACCGCATCCAAAAATAAATCGCAAAGAAATGGTGTTACGGAACTTTTAACAGACGAGAATACTTGAGGTGTTTAGATTTAGGGCGGTATTCTGGTGCGGTGAGGAAGCTTACGAACACCTTCTCCTTACCGGTTTATTCCTGAATATTCGTACAATCTATGTCAACATTAAAAAGATAAAAGGAAGCAAAAATAAAAAAAAGTATATGAATGGGTAGTTTGGAAAATAAATCGCTAAAGCAATGGTGCTAGGGAACCTCTTTACCCCCGAGAATGCGGATCTTAGGCATCATCACCCCCCCCCCTTCATTGTCAGGGGCGGGAGTCAGCTGAAGGAAATCGCTTAACAGGAGAGAGAACAAGATAAATATTACGTCCTCGAGGTGAACTGGTACGGTATATTCTTTCACTACTATACTACTTTTACACTAACTTGGCCTAAATATGGCTTCTCTCCATCCTGAATGCCCAGTTGTAACAATGGACGAACACTAGAATACGATGCTGGTCACGAAGAGGTGCTATGAAAAATGAAGTAGGCGTCTGGGTATTGTATTTTTCTGCCTATGAGATACGTTAAAAAAGCTGCAAAAGAACGAAAATCTGGGCCAGGTTGGAGTGAAAAGAATATAGGTGTTTTTCCTTAAGTAAAAAAAAAAAAAAATCACCTGATAGTAGTGACAAAAAAGAGAAGAAAAATTTTTTTCATAGAAAAAGGCTTTAATTTTCTCACGGTCAGGAAAATTTTCGTACTCTGTTCCTGGTCACGCCTGATGATATTATTTAGCTCAGACTAAATCGTACGAGTATAAGTGTTAAGACCCACCTAACTACAACCGCAAGATTAACCCATGTCGTGAGCCAAACACTTCCTAACTTTCCTCTCGCAGCTCATCACCTCCGCCCCTCCACGCTGACCTCCCTCATGTATTCCTTCATATTGACGTATTCCGGGCGATGAAGTGTTTCTGTGCTTTCTTGCTGCTACTAGGCGGCTTTGTTAGGCTAGGGAATGACCTCTGTCAGTGAAAGGGATCAGTGAAAGTCAGGTCAAATCCTTCCAGTAAGAGAAGTCCCACGTGAATTGTATAATATTGTCTGATGATGATGATGATGATAATAATAATAATAATAATAATAATAATAATAATAACAATAATAATAATAATAATAAAAAGAACAAAAATAATAATAAAAACAATAACAATAATAATAACAATATAAATAATAAAAATAATAATAACAATACTGTACTATTGATGACGATTGATGATGATGTAGGTAATAATAATAATAATAATAATAATAATAATGATGATGATGATGATGATGATAACGTGCGAAGTTAGCGAACACAATAAGCCAAAGTCCACCTATTTAAATAGATCATGCAAAGTTACCGTGACCAAATTGCGTCTGATGGCTCTATAAATATACCTTCCAATGTTTAAATGGAGTATTGGATTATTTGTCTTCATTCATAGTTATCAAATAGATGTTGGATGGGAAAGAGACACATGATAAGGATTGAATTCTGCATTTTCTTATTTTGGGTGGGAGAGAGACAGGTGAGAGACTGAATTCTGTTTTTTCTGTGTTGGATGGGAGGGAGACACAGGTGAGAGACTGAATTCTGTATTTTCCCTGATATTTCGGGCAATACAGAACCCATCTTGTTCCGTGTAGCCCGAAACGTTAGAGATAATATAGAACTGAAGCTCTGACCTGTGTCTCTCTCCCACTTAATTCTAACTTGTGTTTCTCTCCCACTTAATTCTAACCTGTGTCTCTATCCTACCTAACATTTTACCTGTGTCTCTCTTCAACCTAATTCCAACATGTGCTTCTCTCCTACCTAATTCTAACCCGTGTCTCTTTCCCACCAAACATTATACCTGTGTCTCTCTCCCACCTAACATTATACCTGTGTCCCTGTCCCACCTAACATTTTACCTGTGTCTCTCTCTCACCTAACATTTTTCCTGTGTTTCTCTCCCACCCAAGTCTAACTTGTGTTTTTCTCCCACCTAACGTTTTACCTGTGTCTCTCTCTCACCTAACATTTTACTTCTTTTTTTTTTTATAATGAATGGAGGAAGGAAAAACAAAGGAAAAAAAATAAGTCCATGTGCCTAAAGGCATCCTCCATTCATAAAATACCGGTACTTATAACAATTGGATTTAAATTCGAGTGGATTAAATGTATGTGGGAAGCAACTCCCAGGAAGTTAATTCCAGAGAGTAGTAGTTCTGGGGATAAATGAATTTTGATAACCAGAGGTTCTGCATTGCGGGGGCGAGAGTGTGAGTTCATGGGCTCTCTTCGTCCTAACCTTTACCTGTGTCTTTCCTCCACCTAACATTTTACCTGTGTCTCCTACCTTACATTTCCACCTGTTACAGTGGATCATCTACAAGTTATCAAATACTTCACGGCCAAATCGGAGTGAATAGCTGAGTGGTCAAATTCGAAACACAAACCCTCACTGATAACCATTAACTGTTCTGGTATAATGTTTATCGTGGAAAATTAAAAAAAAATATATAAAAATACGACCCCAAACCCTTCCACTCCACGCCAGCCTCCCTCATGTACTTTTCAATTTTCGTCCGTATTTCTACACTGATGGTTTCTGTTCTTGCTATCTCAAGGCGATTGTATTCCCAGGAGAGATATTTCAGCTGGGGGATTGGAGTATTGCATTTAATAACCCCTTCACGACCAGGGACTTGTGTAACTGATCAAAATTGCCTGAATGAGCCAAAAATAACGTAATAAGGAACTCATCGTGGGGAGGAAGAGGAAGAGAAGACAAGAAGGACGAGGAGGAGGAGGAGGAAGAGAAGGCAGAAGAAGAAGGAAAGATAAGAAGGATGAAGATGAGGAGGAGGAGGAAGAGAAGGCAGAAGAAGAAGGAAAGATAAGAAGGATGAAGAGGAGGAGGAGGAGGAAGAGACGATGACGACGATGATGATGATGTTAACCCCTTATATCCAGGTGACGTCATATTTTATTTATTCTTGCTGCTACCAGACGATTTCATTCAACTGAGAAAAGGCGATTAGTGTTTAAGACGTGTACTAAGGTTAATTTTAGTCCCCCCAGCGTCTCGAACTGAAGTGACTTAATGAGGCTAAATCTACGGTAACCATCCTAGTTCGAAAAGTCTATCATAAGCCGAATAAAATCGTCGGATGATAAGAACACACACACACACACACACATTCCTGAGCACAGCAGGTCAAAAATGTTTGAGTCCACTTATTTGTAACTATACAGTACTCTTTTCACTTTAACTTGGTCAGATATTGCCATCTCTCCGACTTCCATGCTGAGTCGTAGTAACAGTCTTACACTTGAATATGAGGCTAGTTACGAAGAAGTGCTATATGAAAGACTGAGGAGCTGTAGCATCGCCATTTTTTGCCACTGCGCTACGTGAAATAAGCTGGCACGGGACGAAAATCTAGGCCAAGTTAGGGTGAAAGAACTATAAGCACCTGGTCCTACATACACGGAGGACGAACGTGACCAAAACGCCTTCAAAGCGCCGATAATCACAGCTCACCACTTCCTCTATTCCACACCACCCTCCAGCACGTACCCCTCCACTTCAGTTCCTACTGTATAATATGAAGATCTATTTTACTCTTACAATCCTGCAAGTTCTTCTGCAACGTGAACCCGGTGGACTGAAGGCTGAAGTTGCTCTCACCCTGCAGTTCACTATTCTCCCTTTGGTGGGTGGGGAGGGAGCTGAGGGACGTTTGTATAACCTGGCAGAGAAGCCGCTCCCTTATATCGGTGCCCCCATGTGAAGGTGTCCCTGCCCACCACCTTGACAACCACCACAAGGCGGTTTTGTTTAGTAGTCAAGGAGTTATTAAAGACTATATATTATACCTTTAGCTACAAACCTATTCTGGGTGGAGGAAAAATGGTCTGGTGTTATAAATACTGCCAAAATATTAATGTTATCGTATACAAGGCATGAAACTCCATCTTTTCATAATTAAATGCTTGCCGCTGTATTTTTAAAATTAGGAACGCCCAAGTTTAAAGAAGCTTTTAATTTTTACGGTATATGATATTTTACGTCTTTACATGGTAAATATAATCAGCTTCATCCCACCGAGTGTAGTTAGCAAGGATGTAGAAAGATCAGACATATTCCATCACTATCATATGCTTCATAAGTTATCATCGGAAAACAGGAACTTGTACACACTTTCGCGCACTCAGTTTTAACAATGCGACCCTTAACCTTCTCGATCTGTCTTTTTCGTGTTATTGTTGTAGTATCCAAACGATTTTATTGACATTATGACACGTTTTTAGATTCCGGAAGGCTAGAAATGAACGGATCTTGAATTTGAGTCTGTTATCTTATTTTATTTTTTATTATTATTTTTTTTTATTGGAGGAACAATTTTGGTGGCTTCTGGTCTTTGATTCCTTTCCCTTGCATAAAAAAACAACAAAAAGTTAAAGCCTTCATTAACTCATTCACAACATACTGTCTCATCCTCAACTGAATAGAATCCCAGGAAATGAAGACGAATGAAACTTAAAATACGCCATCTAGTAAGGAGCTATTCCCAGGGATTATACAGAACAAACGTGACTAAAACGTCTCCAAAGCGCCTCCATTCCCGGCACATCGCATCCGCCACTCCACGCCACCCTCCAGCACGTGCCCCACCGCCTTATCTCGCCACCTTCTTCTCCCTCATCCTCTCCTTCACCCATCGATTTTTGCTTAGGTCCAGTTTCTGTGTAAATTTTTACGTCTCAATTTCACTACTGTTTTCTCTTTTCTTCGCCTGCTCTGCCAAATGTTTACTCTCTCTCTCTCTCTCTCTCTCTCTCTCTCTCTCTCTCTCTCATATCCACAGCCTTTTCTTTTTACCATTGTATGCTTTCTTTCACAACTGTTTACCTTCTTCATTCTCATACAGACTTTTGTTTGTCTACTCTTTTCGTGTTAATTCTTTACTTCATCCCCACACTGCTTTTTGCTCTAGCACTTTTTTTTTTTTTAAAGTTTGCCTCATTCTTACATCAGTTTCTCTCTTCTTTACCCTTTTCTTGTTTCATTTGTACTTTCTCCCTTTCCCACATCGAATTTTTGCTGCTGTACGTTTCTTTCATTAAATTTTTACTTTCCCCCAATTTTTACATGAGTCTTTGCTGTTGCTGCCACTCTTTCTTTGTTAACTCTCTACCTCTCGTTCTCGCATCGATATTTACATATTATGTCTTTATTTCTTACCGGTAATTGTTAGCTTTACGTCCTTAGCAAATTCATTTTCTCCCCTCTACGTTTTCTCTCTTAATTGTTTGCGTTCCTTCAGTCTCAATCTGATTTTTGCTTCTGAACGTTGCCTTTAATAGGTGTTTGCTTCTCAAATTTTCCACGTTTTTCCCCCCGTCTGCACTCCTTTCTTGTTACATGCTTACTATTCTCCATTTTTTCCACAACGTTTTTCCCCCTCCCGAGTCTGCACGCCTTCCCTGTTACATGCTTAGCCTACTTTCCTCATTTTTTCCACAAAGTTTTTTTCCTCCGTCTGCACGCCTTCCTTGTTAAATATTTACTTTCTTTCATTTTTTCCACAACGTTTCCCCCCCCCCCCCCGTCTGCACGCCTTCCTTGTTAAATATTTCCTTTCCCTCATTTTCACCTCGATTTTTGCCCCTGTACATTCTCTTTGCTAATTCTTTACGTGTCATTCCCAGATCGACGTTATGATTATTTACACTTGATTTCTTAACTGCTTTGCTTTCCCCCATTCTCACATCGTTCTTTGCTTCGATACTTTTTATTTGTGTCTCGTCTAGTGTCCCTCATTCTCACACTGAGTTTTGCTTCGGTGTGGTTTATTCGGTGTATTTACGTCTTGATCATTATCTACTTTTCTTCAGTCACGCATTGACTCTGGCCTCTCTGCACATTCTTTGTTGTTATTATTATTATTATTATTATCAGTAGTAGTAGTATTAGTATTAGTAGTAGCGCTATTAATAATAATAATAATAATATGATGATGATGATGATTATTATTATTATTGTTACCGGGTATCATTATTATTATTGTTATTGCTGCTGTACTATTAAGTCCTGCATTCTTACGTGGGTTTTTCCTTTTATACCCCTTGTTTTTTATTTGCTATTCTCATTTAGCTTCCAGGCCCTGAAGCCTTTGCCTGGAGTCGGACACTTAAAAAAAAATAAATAAATAAAGATGAATATAGTTACCACCCGGCAGCATTACTACAGTCAGCAGTATCAGTATAGTCATTGTGTTGAGTTGGTAGTGAGCATTCCTTACCATGTCACTACGAGAGAGGTTCAGTCAAATCATCTACTAGTACCAGTGAAGTAAGTAAATAGTGAAGGAAATATATAAATAAAACACAGCCATTAAACAGACATTACTGTATTATATGAGTTAATCGAGAGAGTTTCTAACACAGTCACTATAATCAACCAGTCTTTAATGAGTTGAATGTTGAATAAGTATTGCCTGATAATAAGGATGATAATAATAATAATGATGATAATAATAATCATAATAGTAATAATCATAATAATAATAATAATAATAATAATAATAATAATAATAATAATAACAATATAATCATCATCATCATCATCATCGTAACAACAACGACAACAAAAACAACAACAACATTAATAATAATAATAATAATAATAATAATAATAATAACAAGACATGATCACAGAGAAGTAGTTGCATTAATCCCGTCACTAGAAGAGATTTTACACAACCTCTTAAATCGCCCGTCTGCAATAACATTAATAATAGTAGTAGTAGTAGTAATAATAATAATAATAATAATAATAATACGTGATCACAGAGAACTGGTTGTTTTTATCCGCCACTAGAAGAGATCTCACACAACCTGTCTTAAATCGCCCGTCGGTAGAAAATACAGAATCCGGCGTTTTTGCACGGAAGAAATCAACAACACTATATCGTCAAGGTGGTGACAACTATCAAGAGAAAGTTAGTCATCGTAATGAAACATAAGAGCAAGAACTAGGGGTGGAAAATTTAAGTAGGAGAGAATAGTCGGGGGAAAAGAAAAATTCGCCCAATATTTTTACCGTTCTACTTTTCACTGTCCTACGGTGATATTCCTAAAGTGAGAGAAGGGTGATTTGTGTGTCTGCTCATAGTTGGTTCTCCCTGATATGATGCGTCAGGGAGGAAAGTGGTAGATATGCCCTAAGTATAGACACAGTGGTAGGTAGAATAGCCTTATTTTATCTCTGACCAATACTGAGAGAGGCGAGGGGGAAGATGACATGGTGGGAGGGAGTGGTGATAAAGGTTTCAAGGGATTCTAATAGCTGTCACCCCGAACGACCTCTGGGAAGCTACCTAACACCTCTTCCTTGGCGACTTATTTTTGGATACGGCTGGTTAATATCCTTTTGTATGTTATTTATGAAGAGCATGACACAGAAGGCAGAAAGGTGTAATAAACAAAATAAATCGCTTGGGGAAAAGGGTTAGCGAGATTCCACAACCAACGAGAACACAAACCTAGGTGTTATAAGTTCAGAGCCCAGGTATTTTAGAACGTCTTTAGTCTTTCAGGATATTGGTGCTTTATTATTTCTTTATCATATTTTACTGTTGTTATCGATGAGGGTTTAATTATTTAAGGGAAGCCCAGTGTTATTGATCGTGTTAATAAGGTCTAGATCTAATCCTTCCAGTTAGTAAAGGCTCCTCTAAGTTGACGTACATTATCTAGATTGAGCATAAATAAAGTGCAAAAGACGTTCTCATATGAAAGAGTTAATGAACACTCCTCTCGTCTCTTCTCTCCCTGTGTGTGTGTGTGTGTGTGTGTGTGTGTGTGTGTGTGTGTGTGTGTGTGTGTGTGTGTGTGTGTGTGTGTGTGTGTGTGTGTTTACAATGATGGGATATACGAAAGCCACACTGTTTACATCAGTTTCTCAAAGCCTTGCTCCACTAATTAAAAACCTTCTGACTAAAATATGAAAATCCTCGCTTAATGAAATCTGTATACATTTAAAAATATATATCCAGGTTATCAACATTCTGCGTATGTCAGTATTTTGCGTATGTCAATATTTTGCGTATTAATTCGTGAATGATAAAGAGGGGTACTTAAAACTTTGCTCAAATAGCATAATTTTTGCATTACTGACTTTTACTTTATTACTAACTTTTACTTTATTGCTTCTCTTTACTTTATCAAGTCTGTTATTTATTCTGTGTTTCTCTTCTATGTATTTCTTCCCACTGTGTTCTGTCATCTCTTTTACTTTTCTTCCATTTCTGTCTCCCTCTTTCTTTTAATTTCCAGTAACTAAATCTCTCTCTCTCTCTCTCTCTCTCTCTCTCTCTCTCTCTCTCTCTCTCTCTCTCTCTCTCTTTCAGTTTACACATCCATATAAGATCGTCAGCTTCCGTTATCCTCTCTTCTTTTGTAGTTTTGTAAGATCGTCAGCTTCCTTTTTACTCTCCTCTTTTTCAGTTTTGTTTCCTAATTTCTATTTTCCTCACAAGATTCCATTTCCCCCTTTTGAACTTCCGCTAATATTTTCCTAAACACTATCATATCAGTATTTTTCATCTTCGTTTCATATCATTTCTCTCACCAACTGGCCTCGCATCCTAACACAAAGCCTGCCTCTTAGAATATATCCCATGTATCGTTAAAAGGGCTTATGTATATATAACCAAAATTGTTATAGTTATTGTTATTGTGGATGGAATTTCCGTGTATCGTACGTAATGGTTTGTGGAATGTTTATGCAATGGCTCTGAAAGGATATAATATTATGGTTATGGTGATGGTGGGGGTGATGATGGTGATGAGGATGGTATTGTGTGATGTCAATGGTGATGATGATGATGATGATGATGATGATGGTGGTGGTGGTGGTGGTGGTGGTGGTGGTGGTGGTGGGAAAAAACTGATAATGATTATGTTGATTATGTTGTTGTTGGTGGTGGTGATGGTGTTAGTGAGGAAGGTGGGAGAAGGCCGCGGACAATGATGATAGTGATGATGATGACGATGACGATAATGATGATGGGGGGGAGAAGGCTACTGCTGCTGCTGATACTGGTGGTGGTGAGGGGGGAGAAGGCTACTGACAATGATGGTGATGATGATGATGATGATGATGATGATTAAGGTGACTAATAATGAATGTGATGATCTGCTTCATTTCCTTTAAAAGACGTTTATTTATGTAATTATTTTTTTCATTTATTTCGCTCATTCTTGCTAACATTTTATTCAACCCGTGGAAGGTCTGTCATAATAACGGACTGTATATAAGTCCCTAAGTTCGAAAAAACAATCTAAGCTGAAAAATATTGGCTGGCGGTAGCAAGCATAAAATTAAACAGACTTCATTTTAGTGATGGAGCTGAACTTTGTATTGTAATATACTTCTAAATTACGCATATAACAAATTTGTAACTGTGGATGATCATTATTCATTTATGCTATGAAACAATATCAGCAACGTATTATTAATGTTTTTTTATAGCATGCGACAGTATTAACATTTCTGTCAGTGACGTGTTTAAAATTAATTCAGTTCGAGTTCCTCATATATCACACTCAGTGCATCTTGCGAATATTATAAAAAAAAAAAAAAAAAATGGCTTCAACATCGAATAAATAAAAGTGGGTCTAAGATGAACATTCATCAAAATCTGTCTAAGCAGCGCATCCATTAAAATCCGTCAACTGCAGACTGCTCCTATATCATAATTGTTCTAAACGGCCTTTACCAAATTTGAAAAAAAAAAAAAAAGAAATGCTAACATAAAAATCAGTTTAATTTGCGCATACGCCAGAAGCTGTGTAAGGTACTTATACTGTATATCATAACGCATATTAAAATGCGGATGTACGGATTAATTTAAAGTGGTTGGTGTTAATGGCTTACAAAAACAAATATATAAAACAAATCCTATTTCTAACAGCACATAGCCTACCTGCAATTTTCCGTATAATCCACATTTATTATAGCATGACTTATTGTGAAATGTTTAATTTATGCCTCAACGATATCATAAAACAGTGCATCCATCATCTTTTTAATGTTTGTTTGTTTATTTATTTATTATTAATGTAGGCTCCCATGCTAGGCTAAAGTGGGAATATTTTGATATATATCTCTGTCTGGGCTTAGCAGGTGTAACTGGTTCAGCCTTACAGCGTCCAGCATTTTATTCTTGATATTTCCAAAAACGATTATTTAAAGTTGAGGAAGCTTCTCGCAGTGAAAGATTTTTAAAAATCCAATTAACTCCTCTACTAAGAATGTTGGCAATAAAATTAAATATCATTGATGCTCGAAGGCTGAGGAGGTCATTTCTAATCTGTACATATAGCCAGTCCATTTCTGAAATCGACATTGGCCAAAATCCATTTCAAGCTCTACGTGTCGGTGTTCACTCCCTCAGCGCAGTAAAGTTTTTTTTTTTTTTTCCCCTGTAATTTTTGCTGTCTCTGTCGAGGGTGCCCTGCGAAACTTGCCAAACTACACGAGGATATTCTAGCAGTAGTTTTGAGTAATAAATGCAGTATCAACATGGGTGTAAAACTCAACCGATATGTAGCTAGCCTATAGGTACTGATGACCTTACCGGTGAATTAAAAGTGAATCGCGCATATCATGTCTCTTTTCCATCACAGACCTTTACGGTTCCGCCGCATTTTCTTCCGTGTTATCGAATGGTATCGTCCACGCTAAACGGTCCACCACCGTCACGTACTCGGCGCGTGCCGGTTCTGTCCGTAACGGTTTTTCGGGAAGGATATTCTGACGTGGCAGGCTGGCGCCAAGCCGGACTATGATGCAAGTTGCCTGAAGCCAGATCGATGAGGCGCCATCCCTGCTTGACTACCAAGTCCGCAGTGTACTCGTACAGCGTGGCGGATGGTGTGAATATAGAGCAATTTTACCGGGACGGTGACGATCTGTGATTCGTGACGGAACGAAGACACGATTATGTAGCATGAACCAACCCTTATGCAGGTGAGAATTTTCTCCAGTAAAACTACCAGTAATTGTAACTTTGCAACGACTGCGGCTTGAAGCTATGGTAGTGTGGCATTTACTTCTTAATTTTAGCCCAAGGATAAGCTCCTGAATTTTGGCACACATTTCACGGGTCAACCTGTATTTACCTCCTGGAATATCTCATGTACCGATGGCTATAGTATGATAAAGGCTGCATTTAAACTGTCCAGCAGGAAAATTCTCTCCAAAGCTAATCATATCTGGCACATGATACCAAGAAATTAATCGAAAAGACATCTTCATAATAGAGGAGTTATCTAGGG
The DNA here is from genome assembly GCF_032717465.1 of Coenobita brevimanus. Taxonomy (NCBI): domain Eukaryota; kingdom Metazoa; phylum Arthropoda; class Malacostraca; order Decapoda; family Coenobitidae; genus Coenobita; species Coenobita brevimanus. The sequence goes on along the minus strand of NC_136957.1, from coordinate 30,943,800 downwards.
GAAAAAAAAAATGCTCCTACATTACGTTTAATTTCTATTTTTAGAGCTTACATCAAAGGCTATTTCAGAACTGCGCAAACATCACAATCTCTGAAACAAAGTCGGACTAAACGATAAAGAAAGACTAAATAAACGAGGTGATATGCAGAAATGGACGGGAGGACCGCTGGGACTCTGAGAAGGAATTGCCAGTCTGTGCCCGGAATGGGAAACATAAAGAATAAATAAACTTTTCAAAACTGCGTCTTTTATAACGCAAGCCATGCTACCTTGACGACTTTAATCATCTAAGGAGAGATTTTTCAAACTGTAAGAACCAGATATACTGTAATATAGCCTTTATTAAATTCCTCTCCAAAACGGCGTTCTCTTAAGTTATATATAATCGTCGGGAGGGAACTGAATTAAATCAAAACGACGTCTTACATTAAGAAAAATCACATTTTGCCAGGCAAAATAGCAATTAATATTTCCATACTTCATACCGATGTATTCTGTGCTCAACAGTTAAGATTTTATTTCCAAGCTGCGCATTGATTTGCTTCTTTGCTATTCATAATCAGAAATATTATCAGCAGCACATATGAAGACCTATTTTTACACTGCGCAAACATTTAAACCTACTCCTAAACTGCACCTGCATTCTACAAACCACTCATAAGCAAATGCAGCTTTAAGCTCAGGAAAAAATCTCTGTTACCAAACTGCGCCGGTGGTAGGTGGTGGCGATCATTATCCACTCACTTGATATAGTGTTGCCTACTTCTACCTTACCTGTGTCATTCTGTCTCTGTCTTCTTAAGTCTCATCCTACTTCTTCCTGTTAACTGGGGGTAAAGACTTAAATACTGCGTCCATCCAGGGCCTGCGGTTGATTTGACTGCTCAGCTAGACATACAGGGGTTTCTCAACAACAATAACAACCAAACTACGCATATCTTTGGACTCAGATTTAAGATCCACTTTCAAACTCTACATATAGAAAGACCCGCCCTAAGCACCACACAAATGATATATTATTAATTTCATCTGATATCATGACATTCATAAACAGTACAAATGCAGATTTCTTTTCAAACTGCGTCTCATCTAAGAACAACTTTCAAGGTGTTTATGGCACATATCCAGACTGGGTATAAAATAAGAACTACCGGTATACCTATTGCACGCATAAATAAATGTAATCTCAGTCTAGTTAATATGACGATTTATTATTTATCAGCTGCACTTATGAATTGCACTTACTGTTTTCCACACGGCGTGAATTTTGTGGACGAAATTCACAATACATACATTTATGCATATATTAAGTTTTAGCACTCTAATTGCTTCAAATTAAGCAAATCCCGTCGTACTAGCATTAACTCTCTGTGATGGCCAGCTGAGGTAAGAGGTTTAACTGATTAGGCTGCCTCTTTGGTGTGTAATGGGTGCTAAGTGACTGAATGCTGAGTTAATTGTCTATTGTCTTTGCCTGACTGGTATTTTATATTTTTGTCTGTTTTTCTTTTTATTTATGGAATCAGTCAATTCGTCCGCCCCCCCCCCTCTATCTCTCTCTCTCTCTCTCTCTCTCTCTCTCTCTCTCTCTCTATTTACGATCTGCCTGTTTATACCAGTTATTTGCTTCATACCTCTCTTCATCGATCCATCTGTTCACTTCTGTCTGCGTGGCTATATCTTGTGTGCAGCATTTAGCTTTATCATCTGCCTATCTAATTCTACGTCTTTTTGTCCGTTTATATAACAACAGATTAAAGTATCAAACTAGGTAGCTTGAAAGCTGGCAATCCTGCAAATCCAACTTTGTCATTCATTTATAATTTATCTTTCCATCCATCTGTTTCTCTCGCTGTCTGTCTAGCTGTCCCTTTCTCTGTCTCGTAAGAACTTTATCCATTTATTTATCTTTTTCTGTCACTCAGCAAATCAATTAGTCAGTTTGTGTGTCATTTTGTCTAAGCAGATAAGCACGTTCACTAACGTCCTACTCCCAATTCCTATAAATATATCGGTCTTATCTATTTATCCTTCTATGATCTATTTATCCATCATGCTATACATGTACTACACCCATCTACCCACACACAAAACACATCTACGAACCTTCAATTCCCGGTTCCTCTAAAAAATCCATTCCATCCCTCACCACCACTATCTCCACGATCTTACGACCAATACCATAAAAAGATTGCCCCCCAGCCACCACCGCATTTGACCGACAGTGAACGAAACTTATCGGTGCTGGGTCTGCTCTTGTCAACTCCCACCAGGCCTGTTTATGGGGGCGCTTCAAAAAGTTTCGTATTCTTTCGTTCGATTTTGACTTCACCGAGAAAGCCGAATAACTTTCTTCCCCGGCCGTTTCAATTTTGATTTTTTCCTCCTTAAATTAGTTGTGCCATTTTTGAGACGGTAGATTTAACTTCACTGTGAGATGTGTTCCTTTGGTGAATGAAATCGTATGGCCGTAGCAAGTATATATTATATATATATATATATATATATATATATATATATATATATATATATATATATATAAGAAAATGCTATCATACCAAAGGCTGAAGGCAAACTCTGAATCTCCTCACTTTCAGTTTTTCCATGAACTGAATAGAATCGTCCGGGGGTAGCAAAGAATAAATAAACAATAGTCCTCGAACTGAAAGGGTTAACGAATTCATTATGATGACGCCTCGTTTATTTCATACTTCCGCCTGACGATTTTATTCAGATCTGGGCAGACTGTGTAGTGTAGGCGTTAAGGGAAGTGGTTCTCATCCCTCCGAGTGCGAGAGGTCCTTCTCAGTTTAAACAAAATCAGGGTATCAGAATGTAGGAGAAAACAGACATGGTGGTGCAGTGCTACTCGCCCCCTTTTCTTTGTTGTCGGCCACTCTTAGCAAACAAAATGAATAAGTCGTCCGCTCCAACCGATAACCAAATATTGCAAAACTTTAGGTAAAAAGCAGTGTTTTATCCCTAATTCAGTATCACATGACTTTAAAAATTGATACTATGTACGAGTGTGACAGTTCTACTTTCTAGATGGTAATTCTTGTGCTTAGACACCCAAAGACTTATTTCCTATGTGAAGGAAGCACGCAGCTTCTTTGTCAGTGCAAGCACCCGGGTTGGAACCTTCCCAGGGGATTAACGCCCCACTTCATCGTGACAGAACGATCTGAGGAAGTTGGTTTTCCAATAATTATCGGCACACAGAAACAAACATTCTGTGCTTTTTGCATGGGCCCAGATACAGTCCATTAGACAGATGACATCAGCTGGAAGGAGCTCCCGGCACTCGTTATTTATTGGCCGGCGTTTCAGTTGTTATGGGTGGCGTCACGTTCATGGAAAGGATGCAGATACATCATATTCCACTCTTGTCACCCTCCTCTCAAAAATGTGGTCCACACGAGACTGGCATCCACCCTAAGTAGACTCTCGTCCACCGTGGATTAACCCCTGTTGGAGTAAATCCATTAGTCCTGTAGGTACGATGACATTAATTTATTATTAATTTATTTCAGTCTTACTACCGACCGGCGATATTATCCAGCTTTGCTAGAGATCCTTATAGTTAAGGGATAAAATGTCTCTCTCAACTCCTCTAGCATTCTAGGACTTCCCCAAGCTAAATTAAATAGTTTGTTGGCTGCAAGAATTATATTTAGAAGTCATTATCGTAATAAAGGCCTTAACATTTTCAGTACGATGACGCTTCTTTGGTTTATTTCACTTATTTATTTATTTATTTATTTATTTGTTTGTTTTTGGCTTAGGAGAGAACACTGAGTCTGAATGAGTTAGGAATATACTCCGTCAACCGTTGTGCATGATGAGTGAATGACTGACCAGGAGAATGGACGTGAGTTGGAGGGGGGAGGAAGGAGAGAGGTAGAGGGAGACCGAGGATGAGATGGTGGGATGGGGCGGCGAGGTATATGAGAGAAGGTGTGAGCTGGAGAGAGTACAAGTTGATGACAGAGGAAAGGGTGACATGGAGGTAATTCGCTTGTGGCCACCTCTACTGGGATCAATGCTTTTGACAAGGGATAAGCAGACTGTAGTATTTTGCACTACATTCTTGACCACACAAGATTGCGGTATTTAACTCAGATTGGGAGAGACCTTCCTTACTGAATCAATTCCTTTAGTACAATGACAATTTTAATTTCATTTTTCCTACCGCCAAACAATTGTAATCCCTAGGCCAACAGGATTCTCTCAGCTGAACCAAATTCCCCGTGGATATCCTGATTATAATATATGAACATTTCATTACGTGGTTTCTTATCCCATAAACTAGTGGGATTTTTCTCAAAAAAAAAAAAAAAAAGTATTATTTTGGCCTGAATATAGAATGCACGTACAATACAGTACATCTATAGTAGCGCTGGGTTAATACAGATTGCTTTAAGCACTGCCAGCTAAACAAATTCATGTGGTGTTCTGAATAACATACGCCTACAATATGCAAGTGTGTGGATACTATTAAGGTTGCCATTCTACAGTAAATGTCTTTGGAGATTTCGCAATTCCCCTTTCTTGGAAACTTATTCTGCAGGTTACTCATCAGTGTTCTCTTATGTTACTGATGGAAACCATGGCGATGTTCAAGTAATAAAAATTCTAGAATGCTATTTTATGCAAAATAAATCGCTAAGGAAGAGGCGCAATGAAGCCTTGTATTACCCAGGACATGGCTTTAACTAAGAATCATGTAAGCCTGACAGCAACAGAATATGATAATGACCGATTCTGCTTCTTTGTTGGTTTCCATGATTTTACGAAACATCTTAATGAGAGAAGAGGTTACCAGCGTCCTATTACTGTACATTGCTTTTTATTTTATTTTTTTCTTTTCAGCTAATTAATGTCCTTAAAGAGCTACTGGACGTGAGATGGGTTAAGTGCAATGGGCCTTTCCATTGCTACATAAAAACGTGAAATGTGAGCTTCAGCGTAAAACCAAAAGGCGTCAACACCAGTGAGAATGGGGGGTGGTGGAGAAGCCAGTGAACAGAGCATAAAAGAGTTGTCCCAGAGCACGGGAGATCGATCCAGGGCTGAACTAGGAAACATTTAGTGCAACTTAATTGCGAAAAAATGTTTCCTAATCATCCAAAAAGTGCACCGACACGTCATAAAAACACCCCATTTAATATCAACACTGATTCAGACTGAGACGGCCGTAGGACGTATTAAGTATAGAAATCATGTATTTACACAGAACTCTTGGCATGTAAAGTTGTGTGGCACGTAGGATAATTGCATCTCAGGGAACAGAATGTCTTGTATGTGTTCAGAGATGTGAGTATAAATGGTTACGGCAAATTACTGACCAAGGGTCGTTCGGTATAACAACCCCTGCAAAAGTCCTTATTCCATACTAGGCCTATATGGTTCCGAGAGCTTGAATAATGTGTGGATGATGGTGTGGGTCACCTCACCGGCCTTGCTGTTCACGGTTCTCCCATTTTCCGTACATTCTGTTTAACTGTTGCTGGAGCCTGCCTCAAGACATTCATAGGCAGGAAAGAAGGAATTGTATGATGAGGTTGTGATGATGATGAGAGAAATTCGATGCTTCCTATAACTAAAATAATTACATAAGGTGAAATCTCGATAGTCCTCCAGTAAGCACAGTGTGTCCATTAACTAATCTAAGGAACTGTTTTTCAGAGGCTTAAGAAGATTTATTGGAACTCTTCCTTTCCAATTTATTGTACACATGACACCAACAGTAAGTTCGCCCTTGTATGTGATTTACGTCTTTTCCTCACCAACGTGAACTTCATACCCATAAGACATTGTTAGGAGTACTATATGCAGGAATTTTATTGGACATCAAGCTGGAACCTGTGATACGTAGCTTCCTTAACCGACGAGAATATGGGCCAAGACAGCCATTTACAACGCTGGGTGGTAACCATATAACCAAACCATACGAGCTCCCTTCGTGTCAGCAAGTGGGTTGGTGGAGGGTTAGTGCCCTTCCCCGTAAAACAAATATCTCAAAGTCAAATGGCCACCCCTTACTGGATTATGGCGTCTGGCAATAGATGGATAGATAGATAGACAACATAAGAATTGTGAATCCTTTGACAGGGACAGTTACCTTAAAGTAATCCTCTCCTCCTTGTTCTTTTGATGTAACTGTAGCAAAGTTCTAGTGGTTGAATAAGTGTATGAATGAATACACCCGGTGTGAACTGTAAGTACGACCGTGTGTATTCATTCATGTTCTAATCCTGAAACGCAGTCACAAGTAGGCTATATCAGTGCCAACAGAAGGGGAATGGACTGCCATCAGGCAACTGTACCCTAACTACCATGATATCTTTACGAGGCGTCATCATGTGCAGTAGCTCCCAGACAGAGTCATTAAGAGTCTTCATCACACCAGACAGACTCATTAGCAAACTTCATCACACCAGACAAACCCATTAGCAAACTTCATCACACATTACACGTCATTACCAAGAAACTACAACATTAAGAGGATGAGAGGACGGGGTTCATTCTAATTAATCCGTCTAGGTGTAGAAAGTGAATACAAATTGGCTGACGGTAGCAAGAATTAAGTAAGAAGACAATCATACTGGAGGGGTAAACAGAGACTTTCTTCCAGCCTTTTCAATACGAGAAGTCTCCCATATTCCGCTTTCACTACGAGAGGTATATTTTAAACATAACATATCGTCTGAAGGCAGCAATGATAAAATTTGAGCGCCTTCGTATGGGAAAGATCAGTAAATATTGTTTTGGGACTTTTTTCAACGAGCCTCCCCTGAGTAATATAAAATGAACAGGCAACAGCGAGGAGAAAGTCATCATAGTGAGAGAATTAAGAAGGTATTTAGCACACAAGCGGTCATTAGGAAAGAGCTAGGTCATTAACAGAGCTAGCCCAATCAGGCGCTACTCATGAGGATATAGTGGGATTAACTTTATTCAGAAGGCCGGGGGTTTGAGAAAAGAGGTTGGTCAAGGAAGAGCCTGGAAAGACGACTGGCGGAGCAGAAGGAGGGAAGTTCTAAGTGAATATAGGTGGATGGAAGGAGAGACAGACCTTGAACAATTGTGTTCTAGGGCAGATAGGGTAAGATTAACGACGTAGGACAATGGGATGGTGGGAGAAGGAGGAAAGGTAGAACAAATGGAGGAACATGATAGGGAGTTTAAGGGAAGATGTATGAGAGTGGGGTGGGTGAGGGGGAGAAGGGTTGTAAGAATGAGATGACGTAGTCCAGGGAAGAGGTGGAATGGCAAGGTGGGGGAGTGTGAGAGGTGTGTGTGTCGGGCTGTTCGAAGAGTAGGTAGAACAAGATTGTAAGGAGAAACAATGTGGAAATTATCATATGATTTGCCCTGGTCACCCTTGGTGGCTGGAATTTCCACAACTACGCTTACATAGCTGATAGCGGCTTAGGATAATTCCACCTCTAGCTGGGAGACGCTGAAACAGCTCCAGCGGGGAGGGAGGGAGGGAGAGAGAGAGAGAGAGAGAGAGAGAGAGAGAGAGAGAGAGCAATGAAAACCCGACTGCCACTGATTAAATCGTATTTTATTATCAGATAATTGTTTTTTTAGGTTCACATGATTAAGTATAATGGCACTAGAACTTATGTTTGTTGCTTTTCATACATCGTAAAGCCAATCCTGATGAGTGATCCTGCTTACCTACTGACCAGAGGTACAGGTAGCATCACGTACACGTATGTTTCTGGAAGAAGAATCAGAGCTGATTATAGATAATGTAACACAGGTGGTGCGAGACTATCAGTATCACTGCATGTCTTATCATCATAATTATATAAAACTAATGGGTGCCCGCAGCTAACTAATAGCCTTTCCATCACAAAATGTTTGCAAGTACCCTAAGCTTTTTCTCCATACCGTTCCTGAGCCCATAATGACCAATTCTGACCAAAAAGTCGAAAAAAAAATATTTTTTTTCGAGTACTGCTATTTCCTACTAAATTGCGCCGTCGCGTCGCGCGTGATCAAATTTTTATTTTTATTTATTATTATTTTTTTTTAGGGGGGGGGCGGTATTTTCCTGACACTCCCTGGACTTACCTCGACCTAATGTAAGAAGAATTAGGTCGATATTTATTGCCGCTCTCGTAAAAGAAACAAACAAACGCATAGACAGACACACACATATACACCGCTTGACTTTATTTAGATAATCCTTGTTTGTGTGTGTGTGTGTGTGTGTGTGTGTGTGTGTGTGTGTGTGTGTCTGTGTCTGTGTCTGTGTGTGTGTCCAAAACTGGGAAAAGAGATTTCTATGAAAGTTGGCAGGATATTTGCAACTAGGCCACAGATGACTCCGTTTCAGTTTCATGCCGAATAAAACTTTCCAAAGGGATATTATGACTCCCAGCTGTTCGCATTGTTTGCAGGACCAATATATCGGGCCGCGGAGCACTTGCCTCTGCGTCGACCCGTATAGCGCTGATTTCAAGCAAAGTGAAGCGAGTTCCAGAAATGGCTCTCATTTGACCGGTAAAGCAAGTGCATGTAACGAATCTGTGTCGGTTGTATATCCTTACTTGGTTAACCAGCTACACCCGTCTCGTTTACACGTCCGTATAATTACAACACACGAACTCACACACACACACACACACACACACACACACACACACACACACACACACACACACACACACACACACACACACACACACACACACACACACACACACACACACACACACAAACACAGTACTAGAGGGAAACTTACTCTTCATGGAGGGATGTGACTAGCGGAGTTCCAAAGGGCTCAGTGCTGGCAACATTTATGTTTTTAATATATATAAATGACATAGACAGTAACATTGTAAATGGAAGCTATCTAAATATGTTTGCTGATGATGCAAAAATACAAAGGAGAAGTACTAACACAGACTCTTGCAGAGAGCTACAAGAAGAATTAAATACACTTAGTGAAGGGAGCAATAAATGGCAAATGGAATTCAATGTTGAAAAGTGTCATGTAATTATGTTTGGTAAAAGTGGAAAATGACCAGATTGGAATTACAAGTTAGGAAGTTCAACCCTACACGTATCAGAAAGTGAGATGGACCGTGATTTAACAATAACATACTATCTCCGGCTGAAACATCAGTGAGAAGGTACGGAACATGAATACACTGGTTGCTATTATAAGAATAGCATTGACATACATAAATGAAGGCATGTTGAGAAAGATAATAACATAATTCATCAGACCAACCCTGGAGTATGTATCAGTAGTCTGGAATCCTTATCTCAAAGAACACATAGATAACATTGACAAAGTACAAAGGGCCGCTAAAAGATGGGTACCAAGCTTAAAGGATCTAAGCTACGAAGAAAGACTAGAAAAACTGAAAACACCAACACTACAGGAGAGAAGAGAAAGAGGAGAGTTGATTATGCTATATAAATGCGTCTCAGGGAAGGAGAAAATAGACATAAATGACTGTATACCGGTAACCTATGGGGAAGCATCAGCAAGAGGACACTGGAAAAAACTATACTTAAAATGAGAGGTGATAAAGACGTAAGGATATTCAGTTTCCCAAGTAGGGTAATCAATCAGTGGAATGCACTACAAAATGAAACAGTGTGTGCTAAAACAATTCATAAATTTAAGCTTATGTCTGATAAAACTGATTATTTTAATACACAGGACAGTAGGAGCTTGACTCATTCCTGTTAAGATACAATTAGGTACGAACAGTTAGGTATGAACACACACACACACACACACACACACACACACACACACACACACACACACACATTCCACAGTTTCGACTTTCACATCCCTCTCTGTAGAGACCCCTTCCCGTTTCGTATATCGCTGCCCTAGTGAAAGGTTATTTCTGGTTGCTACTCCCCCTTGGCAGAGAAGGCCGACCCTGCAGCGGACGTCATAGAATGGAGCCGACAGAGCCGCGGGGTGCTATCTGAAATGACGCAATATAGATCGCGGTCGGGGACAAGGAACAATCTATTGACTTTGAATTCCGTTGTAACATTATTAACAGGTATTTCACATAAGCCCTCGGAGTGCAATAAAAATAGCACCGCTGAAATCGTCACACTCGTCGTGGATGAGACAGACCTTGTGCCTATTCTGTATAGAAGGTGAGTACTAGTGCCGAGGCGGTGAAATGGGAAGTTGTGTGACACGAAGAATAAATCCTGTAAGGTAATGGACTTATTTGTCTCGTGAGTCAGAAACATAAAAACTCACATGTTAGAGAGGTGATGAGGATGATGATAATAACGATGATATCCACACCCGGCAGCGGAGACATGTAGAGTAATAATCTTTTATGTTTGTACTGCGGAGGCCGGCTTCCACATATCTGACGTGGGCGGGCAGTACTTAGTTTCTTTGTGGAGGCGATGATGCACTTATCAGGTTGGTGATGACAGGCTGAATGCAACATTGCTTCATTATCTCTTTACTCGTTAGCATTATTAATTTGCAACATATATCTGAGGTGGAAATTTGGGTTAGTAAATGTTAGTCGGACAGGTTGCATTCAGCCAGTCATCACCAACCTGTCAAGTGCATCATCGCCTTAATAAAAAAAAAATGTTATAATTATATGTTGGTCAAAAAATGAATATTACAGCCTACTCTGTAAACATACGTCATTCGGTACAGTGAATCCCTTAATTAACAGTGCAGGTGCGCATCATGGGAAGCAGGGAATTAAACAGACACACAAACAGGCAGATCAACAGATAGATAGATTGGAAGATGATTAGATGGATAGATAGATAGATACGTAGAGAAGGAAGATGGATAGTTTGCCAGACAGACAGACGGACAGAAAGATAGATAGATAGACAGACAGAAAGAAAGAAAGAAAGAAAGAAGAAAGAACGATAGATAGACAAACTGACAGATAGACTGATAGCCAAACAAACAGACATATAGATAAATAGACAGACAGACCTATTATAGGTATGCAGAGATAAGCGGTGATTGAGGTATTTCTGTTGCGAGAATCCTGGATTACCTATCCAACTGAGAGAGAGAGAGAGAGAGTGAGAGAGAGAGAGAGAGAGAGAGAGAGAGAGAGATGAATACGCCTCTTTCATCACGTGATTGACGGTACATGCGAGTGGAATTGCCAGGAGAGACGTAAAGCTTCCTTGTATGCATTACTAAAATAGACACAGCTCCCCATTCACCCATTTTTTTTTTTCTCTCTCTCTCTCACACACACACACACACACGCACACACACACACACACACACACACACACACACACACACACACACACACACACACACACACACACACACACACACACACACACACACACACACACACACACACACGTACTTCCAGCTTTAAGAAGTAAGTATGGCAGCTCTCGATTCTTCAAAAAATTGTTTCAAAGTCAGGGTATATGTATTAAATAAAATGCACATATAAGTAATGGATAGGTAAGGTAGCTTAGTTCCTAATAGACTGTAATTAATTTTATCCATTATATACTAAATGTAACTGTATCGCGGCAGCAGGAAAAAAATATCATTATTAGCATTATAAATTTAGACACAGGCCCTATACCAAGCCGTCTCCGCACCACTTGTGAGAACTCCGCGCTTAGCAAATTGATTACTTAGCCTGGCCATGTCAGCTTAACACAAAAGCTCTTTATAACTGGTAAATATTATGAGTAATATTTCATAAGAGGATTGGTCTTACACACTCTGCCCAAAGTTTTCTTGGTGCTCTCTCTCTCTCTCTCTCTCTCTCTCTCTCTCTCTCTCTCTCTCTCTCTCTGACGCTGCTTCCTGTGAGGGGTATACATTCAACAAAGACCCCCCCCCAGGCATTTTCGCTCCTATTCATGTAAGACTCCTCATCTCATCTTAGGGCACATCATCCAGCCTCTTATACTCCCCCACCTTCTTCCTTCTTCTTCCTCTACTACCACTTCTGCGACTACTACTACTACTACTACTATTTCTGCTACTACTACTACTGCTACTATTTCTTCCTCCTTTCTCTTGTGATCCCTTGACTTTGTACTTGATATGTCTTCCTTATTTCTTCCAGCCACCGTTCTCTCCTAACACCCTCTCACACCCACATACCCAGTAGTAAAGCGCGATGACAGAACCCCCTGCAGACTACTTTGTCCTCGTATTCCTGTCACACTCTCACAGACATTCCTCTCTCTCTCTCTCTCTCTCTCTCTCTCTCTCTCTCTCTCTCTCTCTCTCTCTCTCTCTCTCTCTCTCATCAGTGCACTGCTTTAGTAAGTTTTTTTTTTTTTTTTTTTTTAACTTGTGGTCTGTCTCTTCAAATTTTTATACTTAATTGAATATTCATTTGTGTGCAATCTTTGAAAATATCTTTACAAAAACTACCCATTTGTTGTATTTTTATCTGCTTATTAATACCGTACTTCAGTCTTAATTCCCCTATTACCTTTCTCTAATACCTACACCATCCACACAACTTTTGCCTGCAGCCAGTTCTAGAGTTTGTAGGCTAGAAAGTTCAGTCACTCACCGACCAGGTTTCCCTCCCAGACGAAGTGTTAGCAGTAATAAAGATTCCTCTTCATCATCATGCAAGGCAATTATTTTTCCTGAAAAAAAAAAAAAAAAGGCTTAGAGGCTTCCAGACTGTTATTCTCACATTTTTGTCTACAAAAATAGTCCTCTCCTTCGAAATACTATCCAGTTGCCCAGTTCCCTTCTTTCCTGAATTGATCTGTCCTTACTTCTTACACCCCGTTTTGTCACTTTTATTATTAACTTCTCTGTTTATCTATATATCCATCTGTCTATCTATCTATGTATTTATTTACCTATTTACCTAGGTACACAAATATGGGACAATAATTAAATACATTTTACATCCTTTTTATTGTTCTCCCTGTCTTTCACCTTCCACCCACCCAGCTAATACAGCCTCCCTCATACACATATTTTGCTCTACATGATTAACTTCGGCCTACCACTCCTTCTCCAACCAGCCCAGCCTCATACACTGTATTATTCACACCCACACCTTGTCTCCATATTTGTCCTTCTCTCTCTCTGTCTGTCTGTCTGTCTGTCTGTCTGTCTGTCTGTCTCTCTCTCTCTCTCTCTCTCTCTCTCTCTCTTATTACTTTGACCTTTTTCCTTTCTCTTTTGAGCACCACTCTCTTCTGATTTTACTCCTGTTGTTCCATCTTTTTTTAATCCCCCCCTCTCTCTCTCTCTCTCTCTCTCTCTCTCTCTCTCTCTCTGCCTGACGGTGCTTCCTGTGAAGGGTATACATTCAGCAAAGACCCCCCAGGCATTTTTGCTCCTAATCATGTAAGACTCCTCATCTCATCTCAGGGCACATCATCCAGCCTCTTATACTCCCCCACTTTCTTCCTTCTTCTTCTTCTACTACTACTACTACTACTACTACTACTACTACTACTATTACTACTACTACTACTACTACTATTACTACTACTACTACTATTACTACTACTACTACTACTACTACTACTGCTAATACTACTGCTGCTACTACTGCTACCACTACTACTACTACTACCGTTATTACTTCTTCCTCCTCTTCTTTTTCATGTGATCCCATGACGTTGTACTTAAAGCGTCTTATCCATTTCTTCCAACCACCGTTTCCTCCTAACACCATCTCACACCCACATCCCCAGTAGTGAAGCGCCATGACAGAACCCCCTGCAGGCTACTTTGTCCTCGTTTACCTCTCTCTCTCTCTCTCTCTCTCTCTCTCTCTCTCTCTTGTTCTTCTTCTTCTTCTTCTTTTTCTTCTTTTTTGCAACTTGTGATATGTCTTTTCAGGTTTTTATACTTAACTTCATAGGCCTATTCCAAGACTTTCTTTGATACTTAATCTGTGAGCAATCTTTGAAAATATCTGTCAGGAAACTAAGCACTTACGATATTTTCATCTTCTCATTAATACCATACTTCACCTTTAATTCACCTTTCACCATTCCTGAATACTCAGAACTTTCTCTAATACCTACACCAACCACACTGCTTGTGCCTGCGGTATTCTGGGGATATTCCGTTCTCAAGTTAGTAAGCTAGAAATCTCTCAGTCACTCACCGACCAGATTCTCTTCCAGAGGAGTGTTAGCAGTAATACATATCCATAAAGGTTCGTGTTCATCATACAGGCCAGGTTTTCTTCCTGAAAAAAAAAAATGCTTAGAAGGCTTCCAGGCTGTTATTCTCACTTTTTTGTTTACAATAATAGTTCTATCCTTCAAAGTATTACCGAGTTGCCCAGTTCCTTCTTTTCCTGAAGTGATCTGTCCTTGTGGTAGGTGGGGGCGCCCATCATCGACTCACTCAATGTAGAGTGATGCTCTACACAGAGTGACAAGCCAAATGGTTTCCTATACCCAGGAAACCATTTACTATGCTGGGTGGTAACCATATAACCGGGGTTTCTGGCAGGGTTAAGTGTCCCCCAGATTTCCCTATCCAAAATCACTTAATTATGGCAGTCATTTCAGAGAGCCTCAGAGGGCACAATACCTGCCCAGGGCCCCAACCAAATGGGTAGACTCGCGTGGCCATGTGGAATGTGAGAGGCGTGAATGAGGAGAGCAATAGGGTGGAAGTGGTGAATATGTTCAAGAGTGCAAGATATGCTGTGATGGCATTGTGTGAAACGAAGGTGAATGGGTGCGACGTGGAGGAGTGGGAGGGTGTGAAATGTGTAAGATCGGGAATGAATGGGAGAGGAAGATGTAAGGAAGGAGTTGCTTTGTTGATGAATGAGGTGTGGCAGAGTGGAATGAGAGACTACAAATGTGTCAGCTCGAGTTTGCGAAGGTGAAAGTGGCAGTGATTTTAAGATATAAACCGTGTGAGGACAGGAGTGAGAGAGAGAGAGAGAGAGAAAGAGAGGTTTTGGGATGAGCTGGGTGAAGTAGTGGGAGAAATGCCCAGGAGCTATAAAGTGATCGTAATGGGGGATATGAACGGAAGAGTAGGCACTGGTCCTGAGGATGACATAATGGGATGTTATGGAGTACCAGGAGAAAATGATAATGGGAATCAACTAAAGGATATGTGTCAGGAGAGGAGGTTGTGCATTTGTAATTCTTATTTCAAACACAGAGATGCACATAAATATACATGGTAAAGAGGAAAGAGGGATCGTGTGGAAAGAAGCCTGATTGATTACGCGCTCGTAGAAAGGTCGATGATGGGAATGGCTGCTGATACGAGGGCTGTGAGAGGGCGATGTGGAGGTCTGTCAGATCATATGATCGTGGTATGCAAGGTTAAGCTGAGAGGAGTGAGGTGGATCAAGAGAGAGAGGAGCAGCGAGGGAGAAAGACTGAAAGTTGAGAAGCTGAGGATCAAAGAAATGGCAGATGATTACAGGACCAAAGTAGAGGACGAGTTAGAATCAGTGAACTGGAATGAATTGGATCTGGACAGCCTGTGGAATGCATATAGGGATTGCATAGTTAAGAATGCTAAAGTAGTGTGTGGTGTGGCAAGAGTATCAACAAAAAAGAACGGTACGGCATGGTGGGATGAGGAGGTGGAGAGAGCAGTGGAGGAAAAGAGGAAGAAGTGGTTAAAGTGGTTACAGGATGGGGTTCAGTTGAAATACGAACTGAGTACATCAAGAGCAAGAAGCACGTAAAGATCTTGACTAGTGAAGAGGAAAAAGAAGGAGGCATATGATGATCTGGGAAGAAAAATGGATGCGAAGTACTGTGAAAATAGGAAGTTATTCTGGAAAGAGGTGCGGAAATGTGTGGCATGAAAATGGAGCAAAAGCGGAAAGAAATGTGATGGTGTGAAGGATGCAGGTGGTAGGTTACTAAGCCATGGGGATGAAGTAAGGAGCAGATGGAAAGAAAATTTTGAAAGCCTGATGAATGGGAATAGAGAGAGCAGAGCGGCTGTAAACATGATTGGTTTTGGGGGTGTGCAGAGAAGGAATGCAGTGCCAGGAGACGTGACACTCGCACAGGTGAAGAGTGCTGTGAAACGGCTGAAAAATGGGAAAGTAGCTGGGGTTGATAAGGTGTATGTAGAGATGCTTAAGTGTAGTGGAAAGAGTGGAATGAAGTGCTTTGTTGGAGATATGTAGGAAGGCATGGATGAGTGAAACTGTGCCTGCAGAGTGGAAAAAGGCCGTGATTGTACGCCTGTACAAAAATAAAGGTGAGCGAAGTGAGTGCAAGAATTATCGTGGCATAAGTTTACTGAGTGTGAAAGGGAAGGTACTGTATATGGAAGAATAATTATAGAGAAAGTAAGAGAGATATAAGTCCTAGTGAGTGATGAACAGGGTGGCTGTAGGAGTGGCAGAGGATGTGTAGATCAAGTATTTGCAGTGAGACAGGTAGCAGAGAAGGCTTGTGAGAAGGACCATAAGGTGTTTATGGCATTCATGGATCTGGAAAAAGCATACGACAAAGTAGACAGAAAGGGATTGTGGAAAGTTTTGCGCATTTATGGTGTACATGGTAAGCTGTTAGGTGTTGTCAAGAGTTTTTATGATGGTAGTGAAGCAAGTGTAAGGGTTAATGCTAAGTCTATTAATACCAAGTTGGTTCACTTTCCCTCAGGGCGCAGGGAGGCATTGCTTGTGTGTGACGTCAGTCGGCTGAAGTAACAGAAAAGTATAAAAGGGCAGACTCAAATTAAACATTTATAATAAGGGAAAACGAAGAAGGGGAAGAAGTGCGGATTCGTTTAATCGTATAACGTAGCAGTAGGTTCACTCACACCCTTACGCCTTCCCATATGCACCCATACCTTCCATCACACATTTCAGTCCTTTCCCTCACTTCGGACAAAAAATGTGTCATGATCTGGAGAGTGCAACATACATCCACTCACCACCACGGTCAGGCATTAACTGAACTTGGGTTTCGTGCCAGCTGACGTCACTTCGATGCTCCACCCCCTGCGCCAGCTTGGACCCGTTTCAGATGGAAGTGATCCGACTTGGTATTAGTAGACTTAGGGTTAATCTAAGTGAGTGGTTCACGATCGGTGTGGGCGTGCGACAAGGTT
Organism: Coenobita brevimanus; assembly: GCF_032717465.1. NCBI lineage: Eukaryota > Metazoa > Arthropoda > Malacostraca > Decapoda > Coenobitidae > Coenobita > Coenobita brevimanus. The sequence continues at coordinate 30,926,735 of NC_136957.1, read as the reverse complement.
GTGTGATGTCCTCTTGGTTGTTCATTATATACATGGATGAGGTGATGAGAAGTAAAAACACGAGTAATGGAGAGAGGGATGGAGCTGGTAATGGATGGTGATAGATGGAATATCTCAAATTTGTTGTATGCTGATGATGCAGTACTGCTTGCAAGTACCGGACAAGAACTTGGTAAGCTAGTGCAGAGTTTTGCTGATGTCTGTGAGCGTCGTGCCTTGAGAGTATATATAGAGACGAGTAAAGTGATGGTTATTGAGAGAGAAGATGACTCCCAATGTGATGTCACAGTGAATGGAGAGAGACTGGAATTGGTGAGAGAGTTCAAATACTTGGGTACAGTGAGAGAAAAGAGAGGAAAATGTGCAAAAGAAGTTGAAAGTAGAATGGCACAAGGAAGAAAAGTAGTTGGTGCAATGAAGGCCTTGATAAGAAACAGAGGCTTGAGTGTTGCAGCTGCACGAGGCTTATATGAAGGAGTGTTAGAGCCAAGGCTAACATATGGGTGTGAGACTATGGTTTGGCAGAAAATGAAAAGTCAAGAGTAAGAGCAGTCGAGATGGGACTGCTGAGGAACGTATGGTGAGTACAGAGGGTGGATAGGATACGAAATGATCTGATTCGTGAAAGGTGTGGAGTGAGGAAGTCGGTGGACACCAGAATCGAAGAGAGTGTCCTGAGATGGTATGGTCATGTGGAAAGAATGGATAACAATAGACTGGTAAAGAAGGTATACCTGAGGGAATTTGATGGAGGGAGGAGGCGAGGTAGGACAAGGAGAAGGTGGAGAGATATGGTAGATGAGTGTGTGAGGAAGAGAAGTTTGGAAGTCGGTGAGGCTAGGGAACTGACAAGAGATTTAGCTGGCTGGATGAATTTTGTGAGGAGAAGTATCAGAGATTTTGGCACCCTCTGTGAGCATGGCAGCGTCCGTATTGACTCAATCGGATCCGCGGTGTGAAGCTGCAGAATGTGGTGAATGTTTTTGGCGTATCCGGTAGAGCTAGGATTCCGGGGGCTTGAATGATGAGTGAATGGAAGTATGGCCTATTTGGATTGGGGAAGTGTGTGCTTTCTGGACATTGCTACTCCTCACCCTGCCCTTGGGTGGGAAACGAGGTCCGGATGATGATGATGATGATGATGATGATGATGATGAAGATCTGTCCTTTCCCTTACACCCCGTTGTGTCATTTTTACTACAGACATATCCATCTATCTATCCATCTGTCTATCTATCTATCAATCTATCTATCTGTCTACCTAGATACACAAATATGAGACATGTATTAAATCCATTTTAAAGCCTTTTTACTGTTCTCCTTTTCTTTCACCATCCATCCACCCAGCCTAATACAGCCTCCCTCATACACATATTATGCTCTAAATTTAACCTGGGCTTACCACTCCATTCTCCAAGCAGCCCAGCCTCATACACTCTATTATTCACACTCACGCCTTGTCTCTCCACATCTCACTCTCTCTCTCTCACACACACACAGACACACACACACACACACACACACACACACACACACACACACACACACACACACACACACACACACACACACACACACACACACACACACACACACACACACACACACACACACACACACACACACACAGCCATTCCACGGTTTCGACTTTCAAATCCCTCTCTGTTCAGACCCCTTCCCGTTTCCTTTTTCCCTACCCTAGTGAAAGGTTATTTCTGGCTACTACTCCCCTTTGACGGAGAAGGCTCGATCCTGCAGTGGACGTCATAGAGTGGAGTTGACAGAGCCTATCTGTCTATCTATCTATTGCCAGACTCCTCAATCCCGTTCCGGGTGGCCACAAACAAATCGCCTCCACGTCGCCCTGTCCCCCGTCATTTCACTGCCCCGCTCCCAACTCACACACCCCCTCTCTCATATACCTCTCCATCCCATCCCTCCATCTCATCCTCGGCCTCCCCCTCCCTCTTCCCCCTTCCACCTCACTCACATACACTCTCTTCGTCAGTCTTTCACCCTCCATCCTCTCCTCATGGCCAAACCACCTCAGTGTATTGCTCCTAACGTTTCCTATCACATCCATATACACACCACAACGCTCCTTTATATCCTGATTTGTCAGCCTGTCTCTCCATGTGACTCCACAGGCTCCTCTTAAATAACTCATTTCCACTGTTCTCACTCTTGACTTGTGTCCTTCCAGCAACATCCAAGCTTCACACCCATACGTTAGAGTTGGTATCACAATACTACCATGTAGTAACTTTTTCACTTCTATGCTCACTTCCCAGCTTCTTATCACTGCTTTCAAGGAACCAGCAACCTTTCTTCCCTGCTGTACTCTTTCAAGCACTTCACCCTCCAAACCTCCATCCTTACTCATCACACTACCCAAGTACTTAAACGCACTCACATTTTCCAATTCCTCACCATCCAACCTCGCTGTACATTCACTGACTTCACCTCTCTCAGACCATCACTTTACTCTTCCCTACATTCACCTTTAGATTCCGTTTCTTACACACTCTCCCAAACTCATCCACCAAGCCTTGACAGAGCCGCGGAGTGCTATCTGAAATGACACAGTATCGATTCCGGGCTGGGGCACGGAACGAACTTTTGGCTTTGAATTCCTTTATAAGATTATTAACAGATATTTCACAAGAGCCCTCGGAATGCAATAGAAATAGCACCGCTGATATCATGACACTGGTCGTGGATGAGACAGGCCTTGTGCGTATTCAATATAGACGGTGAGTATTGGTGCCGAAAAGGCGAATTGGGAAGTTGTGTGACACGTTGAAGAAATCCTGTATAAAAAAGAATGGACCTTTTTATCAATCCCGTGAGTCTGAAACATAACTAACTTGTTAGAGGGGCGATGATGACGAATATGATAATGATGATTTCCACACCGACGGCGAATACATGTAGAGTTATAATATTTTATGTTTGTACTGCGGAGGCCGGCTTCCACATTCCTTACATGGCGGGCAGCTCTACTCAATTTTTTTTTTTTTATCGAGGCGAAGATGCACTTGACAGGTTGGTGATGATTGGCTGAATGCAACATTGCTTCTTTACTCGTTAGCAT
>NC_136957.1:30856141-30918641 GCF_032717465.1 Coenobita brevimanus | reverse complement strand
CTCTCTCTCTCTCTCTCTCTCTCTCTCTCTCTCTCTCTCTCTCTCATTATTTTGATCTTGCCTTCTCTTTTGAACACCAATCTCTTTCTCATTTTACTCCTGTTCTTCCATCTCGTTCTAGCCCTCTCTGTCTGTCTGTCTGTACGTCCGTCTGTCTGTCTGTCTGTCTGTCTGTCTCTCTCTCTGTCTGTCTGTCTGTCTCTCTGTCTCTCTCTCTCTGACACTGCTTCCTGTGATGGGTATACATTCAACAAGGACCCCCCAGCATTTTCTCTCCTCTTCATGTAAGACTCTTCATCTCAACTCAGACACATCATCCAGCCTCGTATACTCCCCCACTTTCTTCCTTCTTCTTCTGCTACTACTACTACTACTACTACTACTACTATTTCTGCTATTACTGCTACTGCTACTACTGCTACTTCTTCCTTCTCTTCTTTTTCTTGTGCTCCCTTGACGTTGTACTTGATGTGTCATCCATTTCTTCGAACCACTGTTTCCTCCTAACACCCTCTCACACCCACATCCCCAGGAGTGAAGCGCCATGACAGAACCCCCTGCAGGCTACTTTGTCCTCGTTTACCTCTCTCTCTCTCTCTCTCTCTCTCTCTCTCTCTCTCTCACACACACAAACACCAGCGCACTGCTTTACTCTCCTCTTTTATGCAGCTTGTGGTCTGTCTCATCATGTTTTTAAACTTAACTGTATATTAAAAGGGTTTAACTATATATTAAAAGGGTTTCTTTGATACCCAATGTGGGGGCAATCTTTGAAAATATCATTACAAAATCAACGCATTTATTATATTTTTATCTGCTCATTCATACTATACTTTACACCTAATTCCCCTTTACCATTCTTTAATGCCTCCACCCTCATTGCTTGTGCCTGCAGCTATTCTGGGGAAAGCCAATTCTAGAGTTCGTAGGCTAGAAATTTGTCAGTCACTCACCGACCAGGTTCACCTCCAAGAGGAGTGTTTGCAGTAATACATTTTCATAAAGGGTCGTCTTCATCATCATACAAGCCATTATTTTTTTCCTGGAAAAAAAAAAAAAAAAGCTTCGAAGGCTTCCAGACAGTAAGTTTCTCTTTTTTTTTTTTTTTTTTGTCCGTCTCTGGGCATAGGCTTCACAGCCTGCTATCAAGGCCCAGCAGTCCTACATACCATACACCTCTACATGTCACCACTTCGGCGCTAACACCCACCGTCCATATTGAATACATTCTAGGGCTGTCTAATACAGGACTGGTGTATTGGTATTAGCGGGGGTATTTTTACGACATGTCGGCTGGTCTTCTGGTAGATCAGTAAAGCCTTATTTAATGAAATTCAAATCCTTAAACTGTTCCGTTTACAAATATAGTCGTCTCCTTTAAAATATTGCCGAGTTGCCCAGTTCCTTTTGTTGCTGAAGTTATCTGTCCCTACCCTTACATCCCGTTTGGTCATATCTATCCATCTATCTGTCTGTACATCTACCGGTATCTATCTCTCTATCTATCGATCTAGATACACATATATCGGGTAATAATTCAATCCATTTTACATCCTTTTGACCGTTCTCCTACTCTTCCACCTTCCATCCACCCATCCTAATACAGCCTCCCTGACAAACAATTATGCTTTAAATTACTAACCTGGGCCTACCACTCCATTCTACGACCAACCCAGCCTCATACACTCTATTATTCACACTCACACCTCGTCTCTCCACATTTGTCCTACCCCCCCCCCCCCCGTCTAGCTCACTCTCTCTCCCCCCCCCCACACACACATCCAACAAACTACCGCTTCCCGAATTCCAGCAGTCATACCATGCATAACAGATTGCATCACGGTCCATCACATGTCATCACTCTGGCACTAATAACCTACCGTCTGCCCTGAAATATACAAAGGCTATTACTCAGGATGGACATGATAGTGTTAGCGATAGTGTTTGTTTAATTTGGGACTTTAAAGAAATCACCAGAAAGACGTATTATTCTATTCTTGCTCTTACCATAGGATTATATTCAGCTTAACAGGGATTTTTTTCAAGAGAAAAACATTTATTAAGAGTTCAATAAGCTTTTTAGTTTGATAGGTTCTTCCTCAATTGAAAAAATAATTCGACTGGAGGTAGCCTAAGTAAGGTGCAAAATGTATCATCTTGTGAAGTGGTAAAGCCTGTTCCAAGGAAATCCAAATCCTTCAAGTGTTTCCTGCCAGAGCATAGGATCAATGTTGAAATTTTACAGGCCACAGAACACTGACCCTTCACATGACCACCGACTCTCTTGTGCTTGGTCTATCTCTACTTCTTCCATTCTTCTGTCACTTCTATTCCCATATATACATCCTCACATACTACCAACCATGTTCCACCATCTCGGTCTTGGTCTACCTCTCCTTCTTTCATTAATCCCCGTCTCATATATCGTCCCTCACAAACTCTCTACCATGTCCCTCAGTATCGTTTTCGGTCTACCTCTCCTTCTTCTCCTAGTCATCTCATTCTCATACACCCTTATCTACTACTCTCACCTGCCATGTCCCTCAACCTCTTTCTCGGTTGACCTCTTCCTCTTCTTCCATCCCACAATTTCTCATTCACTCACTCAGTCTGCCTCCTGTTTTGTTTCTCTTTCTCAATTTACTTCCTCTAGGAATGCTCTCTCTCCAGCCACTGACTACATGTGGATAAATTGTTAGAAAAAGTTGGAGTTACCGATTTTTGAGAGAGAGAGAGAGAGAGAGAGAGATGAATACGCCTCTTTTATCACATGATTGACGGTACATGTGAGTGGAACTGCCAGGAGAGATATAAACCTTCCTTGTATGCATTCCTAAAATAGGCACACCGCTCCCCATTCATCCATTTCTCTCTCTCTCTCTCTCTCTCTCTCTCTCTCTCTCTCTCTCTCTCTCTCTCTCTTACACACACACACACACACACACACACACACGGACGTCCAGCTTTAAAAAAGTAAATATGAATGCTCTAGATACTTCAAGTAATTGCTTTAAAGTATTAAAAAGAAAACGCATATAATTATGTAATGGATAAGTAGCTCTGCTCCTAGTACTGCAATTAATTTTATCTTCTGTATTCTTAATTTAACAATATGGCGGCATCAGGAATAAAAAAAAAATCATTATTATCATTATATATTTAGAGGCAGGCCCTGTTCCAAGCCGTCTCCGCACCACTTATGAGAACTCCGCGCTTGGCAAATAGAATACTTAGCCTGGCCTTGTCGGCTTAACACAAAAGCTGTTCATAATTATTAAATATTATTAGTAATATTTCATAAGAGAATTGATCTTACACACTCTGCCCAAAGTTTTCTAGTCTCTCTCTCTCTCTCTCTAACATTATTTTGACCTTTTTGCCCTCTCTTTTGAACACCACTCTCTTATTTTACTCCTGATCTTTCATCTCTTTTAAACCCTCCCCCCCCTCTCTCTCTCTCTTTCTCTCTCTCTCTCTCTCTCTCTCTCTCTCTCTCTCTCTCTCTCTGTGACGCTGCTTCCTGTGAGAGTTATACATTCAACAAGGACCCCCCAGGCGTTTTCTCTCCTATTCATATAGGGTTCTTCATCTCAACTCGAGACACATCATCCAGCCTCTTATATTCCCCCACCTTCCTCCTTCTTCTTCATCTTCTACAACTACTTTTACTACTACTATTACTACTGCTACTACTACTGCTGCTACTGCTCCCTCCTCTTCTTTTTCTTGTGATCTGTAGACGTTGTACTTGATATGTCTTATCCACTTCTTCCAACCATCCTTTCTTCCTAACACTCTCTCACACTCACATCCCCAGTAGGCTACACTGTCCTCGTATACCTCTCTCACATTTACACACACTCCTCTCTCTCTCTCTCTCTCTCTCTCTCTCTCTCTCTCTCTCTCTCTCTCTCTCTCACTGCTTTACTCTCTTCTTTTTTGCAGCTTGTGGTCTGTCTCATCAAGTTTTTATACTTAACTGTATATTTAAAGACTCTTTGATGCCTAAGTTGTGTGCAATCTTTGAAAATTTCTTTACAAAAACTACGCATTTGTTATGTTTTCATCTGCTCGTTCATACTATACTTTACTTTTAATTCCCCTTTTGCCATTCTTTAATGCCTCCACCCTCCTTCCTGCGTGTGCATGTAGCTATTCTGAGGAAAGCCAATTCTAGCGTTTGTAGCCTAGAAAGTTCTGTCACTCATCGACCATGTTTCCCTCCCAGAGGAATGTTAGCATTAATATACTTTCATAAAAGTTTGTCTTCATCATCATATAAGCCAGTTTGTTTCCTGAAAAAAACAAAAATAGTCCTCTCCCTCAAAATATTACCGAGTCGCCCAGTTCCCTTTGTACCTGAAGTGATCTGTCCCTACATTTACACCCTGTTTGGTCATGTTTATCCATCCATCTGTCTATCTATCTGTTTATCTATCTATTTATCTATCTATCTATCCATCTATCTATGTAACTGTTTACCTAGGTACACAAATATGGGATAATAAATCCAATTTACATCCTTTTGACTGTTCTCTTACTCTTCCACTTTCCATCCACCCATCCTAATAGATCCTACCTCATACACATATTATGCTCTACATTATTAACCTCGGCCTGCCACTCCTTTCTCCATCCAGCCCAGTCTTATGCACTCTATTATCCACACTGGCACCTTGTTTCTCCACATTTGTCTTTCTCTCTCTCTCTCTCTCTCTCTCTCTCTCTCTCTCTCTCTCTCACACACACACACACACACACACACACACACACACACACACACACACACACACACACACACACACACACACACACACACACACACACACGCACATCCAACAAACTACCGCTTCCCGAATTCCAGCATTCATACCATGCATAACAGATTGCGTCACAGTCCTTCACATGTCACCATTCTGGCACTAATAACCTACCGTCTGTCCTGCGATATATAAAGGCTATTACTCAGGATGGACATGATGGTATTAGCGATAGTGTTTGTTTAATCTGAGACTTTCAAAAAAAATCACTGGCAAGACGTGTTATTTTATTCTTTCTCTGATCATACGATTATACTCAGCTTAAGCGAGATATTTCCAAGCAAAGGAGATTCAGTAAGCGCTCAATGGGCTTTTTAGTTCGAGAGCTTCTTCCTCAACTGAAAAAAAAAATCTGCCTTAGTAAAGTGAAAATGTATCATGTGAAGTAGTAAACCCTGCCAGATCATTAAAGTGTTTCCTGCCACAGCCTAGATCAATGTCGGAATCTTACAGGTCACAGAACACTGACCTTCCGCTTGACAACCGACTCTCTTGTGGTTGGTCTATCTCTCCATCTTCCATTCTTCCATCAGCACTATTCCCATATATACATCCTCACATACTACCCATCTTGTTCCTCCATCTCGGTCTTGGTCTACCTCTCCATCTTTCATCAATCCCCGTCTCATACATCGTCCCTCACAAACCCTGTACCCTGTTCCCCAGTTTCGTTTTTGATCTACATCTCTTTCTTCTCCCAGTCATCTCACTCTCATACACCCTTATCTACTACTCTCGCTCACCATGTCCCTCCATCTCGTTCTCGGTCGACCTCTTCCTCTTCTTGCAACCCACAAAGTCCCTTTCACGTACTCAGTGTGCTCTTGTCTTGTCCCTCGTTCTCAGTCTACTTCTCCTTCCATGTATCATGCTTTTCTACTCTGTCGGTCATTTACTCGTCTTTCCATCCACCTCTTCTTGATCTACCTGTCCATCTTCCAAACAAGCCTGATGTCAATGTCTCAGCTTCTGAATCCATTCCTGGCCTATCGCTCCTTCATACCAACTCACTGGCATAATATCTTTTAGTCAGTATCCCACCTTCTGCATTCGCCTCATTCTTGATTACCATTAATTCGTCCACCCACCCTACCCCTACACACCCTTCTCCCTTCCTCTCCCTCTCCGTCTTCCTCTCCTTCTTCCACCCACCGCTCTTATGCAGTCTCCCCTGGTGTGGGTTGTGTTCATGACTGGCAAGTAGAAATTAAGACCTCCACTCCTGTAGTATTTCTCTCTCTCTCCAGCAACTGACTACCATATCTTTAATTGCGGTGTGTTGTTAAAAAAAGTTGGAGTTATTGATTTTTGAGAAGAGAGAGAGAGAGAGAGAGAGAGAGAGAGAGAGAGAGAGAGAGAGAGAGAGAGAGAGATCTAAACGAAACGTATTTTTTCCCTCATTCATTTTTCCCTTTTTTCCCTTTTTCCCCCCCTCATTTCTTGAACTGTATCTCTCACCACCTCTGTCTGTTTGTTTGTCTGCCTGTCTGTTCATCGTGAAATCGTCTACAGTATCAGAGATGTTTTAAGAAATTTTTCAATAAATCGTTAGTAGGAAATATTCCCTCATATCAACATATCAGTCTGAGGGAATAAAATCAGACGCAGGAAAACGTTTCAATAAACAGATTCACCCCTGGGAATAAATAATCTGCGTAGGTTAAAGGTAAACAATTTGATGTCATAATCTGGGGTTACAAAGTGAAGGACAGTGCACACACACACACACACACACACACACACAAAACACGTATATATATACCAATCTATCTATCTATCTATCTAGAGAGAGCTATTTTCAGTAATTTAATATAAAATATCAACTCTACCACGTAGGTGTCGACGTTCGCAATGACACGTGCTTGATCGAAATTACGACAAAGGTGAAGTGGGGAAGACAAATGACATAAAGAACTTGTAGGATTAAATACAAGAATAGTCGCATAGCTGTGCGGGCATATTTCGAAGCTCAGTATCCAAATAAGTTTACTCATTCAATAATGATAGCTAGTATATGCACTCATGTTGCACTGAGGAAATATTCAAGAATGTAAGTCTTTTAAAAAATATGGCTACGAGGCGACAGATTTTTCCATCCGAGGCACAGTACGTAATTAATTTTGACTCTGGGACTTCGGCTGACCATTTATAGAGCCACTAAAACTACTCTCATTTCCTTTAATGTTTTTCCCCTAGTTTTGCACAAAATTGAAAAGAAATTAAACAGATGAGGAGAGTTTCTTCAAGCACAGGTTAATCAAAGTAGCGCATACACTGGGGTGACTAACAAATGAATACTAAGGTGTGCCAAGGGTGGGTGAATCGTTTAGGAAGGACATTTCAAGTTTCGTAGAGATCAAGGACAAGTTGGGAAGAGTTAGAGGGTAGACAACGTTTATTAGCAAGAAAACATGAAAAGAAGACTGGAGCGAGAAGGAGGGACTGTAGAAAAAGTAAATAATGATGAGATCGAAAAGCACGAAAGCCAGGAACAACGTAACAAACAATTGCAAAATGTATGTGTACAGGGACACCAAGACAGGACACACTAACAGACAAAGTAGTATGGAACTAGAAATACTGATAGTGACCAACGTGAACAAAAAGGGCAGAAGAAATTAGAGCATGGGTGAAAGAGCACTAGGATAGAACAGATAGGTTATGAGAGAGGCAGGTTCATAGAAGGCTTCTTTGGGTGGAAGAACAGAAACAGGTATAGCCAAGGCACGTGCTATCTATCTATCTATCTATCTATATAGATAGATAGATAGATAGACAGATTGCTTTTTAATGCTCTTGCCGGGAATCGAACCCAGGACTCAAAAATAGAAGCCAGGCAATGATATTACTACATCATGGTATGATAAAAGCTAAGCTACCTGAATTCCACGGAAAAAAAAAAAAAAAAAAAGTAAATCCATTACTGAAGAGTATGTTTCAACCCTTACCCATATGATGACACATATGGATTTTTGTGCTTACCCCCACACAACTCGGCAAGCGACATCAGTTTTAATTTACCCAGCCAGTACAAGCCCCTTCCTCTGTGTTGGAGAAACATGATATACAGTACATTAATAGTGTGGACATACATGGAAAGTTTTTAACGCCCTCACTGGTAATCGTACCCGAAACTCCAAGATAGGAACCAGGCACTAATATCACCACCTGAATTCATGGGGATTCGGGTTGAACCATATCTTTCCATAATGGATTTACCTGGTTCATCATAAAATTCGGGTAGCTTGACTTTCATCACACCGTGGCGTAATGATATCACTGTCTGGCTTCCGACTAGGAGTCCCGGGTTCGAATCCCAACCAGAGTGTCAGAAATTTTCCACATATATCCACGCATGTGTGTCTCTCCAACATATCTGTGTCTATCTATCTCTGTCTATGTGTATGTGTATAGTAGTTCCCGATATCATTAATCAAGGAAAAATTGCCACTCTTCAGCTTATTTAATTTTCGGCATCAAAGTAGGTCAAGTAAACCCCGTTCTTTTTATGTACCTTCTGTGTCACTACAGGAAAGGAAGAAAATATAACATTTTACTCACTGCTATAAGGAAGAAAGGCTGTAATATAGTCAAGGACACGCAAAAATTGATGGTCTGAGTCTACCATTTATGTATTGGGACAGATATTATTCTTTCCTTCCCTAAATGTTAGTAAACTTTATTTCTCATCCATTTCATGTATTTTTCCAGCAAAACAAACTAATTAGGTTTATAAGAAACATGTAACGATTCTTCGATACGGAATATTAGTACGACATAGCTCAAGATCATGCTTTCCAACCATAAACAAAAACCTTATGTGTCTTCTGTCCCGTTGGTCCGCTGGACCAGGTTTGCAAGGTTGTGTTTATTAGGCAAATTCTTCAAATTAAACTTTTTTTTCTTTTTTTTTAAGTGGTTGGCTCCAAAAAATAGCTGGTTTGATTTTCTTGTAATTAGGCTTTTTTTTTTTTTTTTTGGCTTTTTTCCTAGTATGTGATATATTTCGATAATTTCCAAGTGATCCTTTATGTTACTTTTAAAATCACTAACTCTGCTGATACAAACAAAATTAGTATCCCATAAAATGAATGAAAGAAAATGAAGCCCTACATTTTCTATCTGAAGCGGTACTTTGGAGCCGTCAGCATCGTCGGATTTCGGCCGGCGGTCTCGTCTCCGCACAATTTCGGCTTTAAACAATGTACATTTTATATATGAAAAACATAGAAGGTTTTCTTCAGCATTTTTCAGATGAAGCATTGTGCTTTTAGAAATCTAAATTATATGGGTTTCAAACCAAAGGTGCAGCTTCAGACATGCATATATGTGATGAGTACTGTCATACCTTGTTTGCTTTTATGGCTTCTGTTACTCTTTTACTGCATGCATCACACTAAAAACATATCTAGAAAATTAGCATAACCACTGAAGAGCAATATCATGAAGAGCTTACATACGGTGTATCAATAACTATCACGGGAGAGCTTTTAGAAAATATACGACTTCTCCACGGGGGTAGCCCGACTTCCATACTGAACTAGCTGGCGATCACTTGCAACGCTAGAGTTAGTGACACTGCGAATTCAGTTAAAACATATGGCCGGCCCCTTTATCAGGAGAAGCAATAACGGACTGTTATGCTACGTGTTCAGAGCTCAACTCCTTGTCCTCTGGACATGAGCGACTGATCTGGGGTTCCCTTCAAGACCAGGTCTAGAGCATGCAACTAGAGGCACAGGGCATAAAAACTCGGGCCAACCAACCTTACACGTATATTGCCACAAAGATAGTGCCAAACACAATACAATATACAGATTAACACACTCTGAGACACAGTGGACTCGGATTGGCTATCGGTGCTTGGGCTGCTACAGGTGTCGTCCTGGTGTGGGAGGGGTCCCGTCAGGCATGCTCTCCCTCAGGAGACACGGGAGCACCGTCAGGGGCCGGGTCACCTGAGGTGGGCTGCGGGGTGGTGTAGAAGGAGGCCTTTCCCTGGTGGGGCCTTGGTGGGTAGGTCAGCCCTCAGGACTGGGGCCGAACATGGTGAGCAGGCGCTCTTCCCTGAGCCTGCTCCTGGAGGAGGACTGCTCGTTGGTGGGGTTGGGGAGGTCTCGTCATGGAGTCCTGAGAATGCCCCTAGGTGGCTGGGGGCTGTGGCCTAGCTTGGGTCAAGAGACCATCAGGGGCTGCCTTCCACTCGGCCTCTGGAGGGGTGAGGAGAACAATTGACATTCCTCTCAAGGGACGTCACAGGGGTAGCGGATGAGTGACGGACGATGGCCAATCCCTCCCCAATGTAGTCGGCGGCAGTCGTTGCAGTTCTGATTGACCCTGGGACAGCATGCAAGAGAAGGACGGTGGCTGTTCTCTCCCCAGCATGAACGGTGGCCATCACTGCAGTCCTGTTCCCTATTGGGGCGGTAGATGAAGGATGGACGGTGGCTGATCCTTCCCCTGAGCAGGCGGTGGCCATCACCATGGTTCTGCCTTGCCCTGGGACTGCAGACGAGAGAAGGACGGTGGCCATTCTCTCCCCGGAGTTGACGGTGTCTATCACTGCAGTTCTGTTCCCAGCGGAGGCTGCAGGTGAAGGACAGATGGTGGCCGAGCCTTTCCCGGCGCGGAAGGTGGCCGTCACCGCGGTCCTGCAGTGGGTGGTAGGTGAGAAGTGTACAGTGGCCAACTTCTCCCCGACGTGGATGCTGGCCGTCATCGCGGTTCTACCTGGGACTGGCGAAGAGCAAGTCCCACCCCAATCCTGGCAAGTGCTGATCTGGCCCGAGAGTAGTCTGGAGGGGGGACGTACTACCTGCGGGCTCCGTTGAGGGGAAGAGGGGTGTCTGGTGGTAGGGGACGTATGTCCGTTTGGCTCGGACCCTTCCCGTGCCTCCCTGTGGGCTCCCCTTGGGGCTGGTCTTCCCGGTGCTGGTATTTCACGGACTGAAAATAAATATGGACTTTTTTTTATGGAGGAGGATAATCTTCCAGGCTTCTAGACAATGACATTTCTTAGCATAAAAAAGTAGTTCCATCGAACTACCTCTCCATTTTCTGGAAGAGGTAATCATAGATAACAGCAGCTACAGTAGTTCAGGTACTTCTGGAGTAGAGGCAAGATTATTGAAATGCCTCTGATATTTATTATTTCGTATAAAATAGCAATAAAAAAAAATCATTCCACCTAAGTCAAATATGCAATATTGAACTCGAGAACCATGGAAATAGAGAGTTGCTGAGACGACAAAAGTCCATTAAGAAAGTTTAGTTTCCACAGCAACTAAATTATCAGAGCTTGGACAGCAAATTTTCACAGAAGGACGGCGCATGATTATTAGAGTTTGGGGACATAGAGCAAAGGGAAGTTAGCTGCTGGGCAAAGAATGGTCACTCATTGCCAAGGAAGTTCATCGCAGGTAAGATGCATGTCACCTATGGAGCTGGCGAAAATCATGGTGAAGGTGAAACAGGGAAAATATGAGGCACAGATTACTTATTTGCCCAAGTGAGTATCTGGCTGTAGGAATTCACATCTGTCAGTGGAAGACTGGGAGAAGAGAAGAACAACTAAGAGTAAGAGGAGTAGGCAAGGTGGGACGGGTGGACATAGTTTATTCCTTCTTCTTATCATGTTATCTTTAACCGCAGGAAAAATACAACAAACATATTTAAATCATTGAAGTTGTCTGATTTATTCGTGTCCGGGGCAACAGCGGACTTCCTTGGGTGCTGCAGGCATCTTCTGACCTCCTCTGTTCATGGGCCGTACAAATCTTTCTTGAATGTCCATAACGTTTTTGGTATCTTCGGTATGAGTTATTATAATAGTGGTGAAATCTAAAACAGAGCATGAAAAGAGCTGTACATGATAATCTAAAATTGTTTTGTGCTAAACTCAAGTAACAATTATTCCGTCTGTCAAAAATTTCACAGTGCCAAGAAGAGGAACTATTGGACTTGGTAAGAGTGAAAGAACGAGTACAACCGAGAGCAGGTGAGAGAATATACGTATGTGGGAGGGAGCTGGACTCGTTGGGCGACCTTGGCTTTGTGTCCTTGTATTTCTGTGTAAGCCTAGATGAGTTAGACCGGGTGACCTTGAGTGCTTGGCTACGTCTCGCACTCGTGAACGCAAGGTATACCGTGCATACATGAAGCTTGGGGTGCGGGCGTCAGAGTACTTACCATATTTATGGTTGGAATGGTGGCAGTGTAACACTCAAGGCTTTCATTTATCCTACAGGTTTAGTCAGCTAGCTTTTCCTCTGGCTTAAAGGTATTGTCTCCAAGGTTTTTAAAGCCGTTAGGAGATAATCTGATAATGAAAACAAAACAGCCAAAAGGCTGAATCACTTTACTTAATGTCATACTTGTGAACGTACCATCTCCTTACTCTGAAAATCTAAAGAAATGTGGCCGATCTTTTATTACGGAACCTGTCTGCTGCTGCTGCTGCAAAGGGGATGATTGTGGTGGAATGGTGAACACAGGGTCTCAAGGATTCAGCAAGTCTGTACAGGGTGACAAATGAACCAAGCGTACTGAGGGTAAAAGTTACTGTTATAAGTCTTTACTGAAAGACACCGTAACCATGAATGCTATGGAAACAGTCTGATATCTGATTAAGCTCCCATTACACCATCATCTAAGTGTGATATACAATATTCAGTATATATTAGCTGTCTCCTAGTGGCAGGCCATGGCTAGAAGATCATCGCCTACCCAACTAAGAAAATCAATCGTCCTGGATGATAGAGATAGAGAGTGTAGAAGAAATACTACCAGCTTCACTGATAGTAGGGAGGAGAGTAGAGGCGGCAGTATTTTTTTTTTTTTTAATGTGCTCGACTCAGGGCATAGGCTTCACAGCCTGGTCCCAAGGCCCAGTAGTCCTCCTACATATCATACATCTCTACATGTCACCACTTCGGTGCTAACACTCACCGTCTATACTGAATACATGCTAGTCCTGTCCCATACAGGACTGGCGTATTGGTATTAGCGGGGGTATTTTTACGACATGTCGGCGGGTCTTCTGGTAAATCGGTAAAGTCTGCCTGTTATGAAACTCAAATCTTTAAACTGTTCCCTGCCCCAGCGGTGATTTGAACCTGGGTCCGTAGGACCGCAGACCACCTCTCTACCGACTGAGAAGTAGTTGCTTTATTAGAAGTTTATGAATCACCACTTCTGAGAGTTATAGTGTAAAGTCCTGTTTTTCACAATAAGTTTAAGTTTAGAAGATATCTTAGGGGGTTTAATATTTACATCCAGAAAATACATTAATAAATAAATATAAAAAATATATATACTGTAATCTGGCTTAAAAATCTGAATATTAAAGCTATTTATATAACGCTAATAAATATGTAACAATCAACCAGAAAATGGAAACCAATAAGAGTAGACATCAGAGAGCAGATGACAGTATGAATTCACGAAATACTCTGAGCAAAACTCAAGGGTAGAGAATTATTTACCAAACACGGTCGGGAGAGCGAGCGACACAGACCCCCCAAACAAAGGACAAGAATTGTGCTTGGAAAACACATCGCTTGCTGCTGTGAAGGGAGATGACTCAGCCCAGTGGTGAGTCAAGCCTCTGAGTTGGTGAGGATGAGTCAGTGGAGTGGTGAGTTGGCACGATGAGATGGTGAATGCTGGAATACAGCTGGTAAGGCCTTGTGTCTGGACGGCTTGTTAGGCAGCACTGGAGGCAGGAAAAAGGTGGACAGTTCGATTATTATTACTGCAATCGGTTTGTTTTCACCTGACGGAACGAGACCACTCCCACAATTTGAATACTAAGTTGTAGTTTACTTGAATTTTGAATGAGTCTTAGCTGTGAGGCTGGAATGAGTGTCCTTGGTATACTTTTTCAGTCAACGCTTCACCTCGACTAAAACTTGGTCATCAACAGGGTCGGAAGGGGCTAAGTATGAATTTCTTAGTTAAATAAAAATAAATGCATTATAATGAAATGGTTGAGGCTAGTGAGGTGAACTGGACAAGTTAATGCAATACCTGGGTGTGGCTAGAGAAGAGTCGATTCTTGGACGCTGTGGAAGTCAGGATGCGGCAACTAATGATGTTATCTGTGTTTTGATCACACGTTGAATGAAGGAGAGCCTTTCTTTCACTATTGAGTCTTGGGGTAAGATGAGTCGATAAGTCAGCGTTGAATGACATGGAAGATGTAATGAGACCTACTGTGAGGCTATTCTTGAATCCTCGGCGACAAACAACTCGGTAGAATGCAGCAGCGTTATACTTTTTTTTTAATTTTTACCGTAACTTTGTCCAAATTTTCATTTTTTTTTTTCAGCTTATTTCACGTAACTTTAGTTTACATCTCTTCGCCTTTTTTATCGAACTTCTTCGTGACTGGCCTCATAGTCTAGTGCTAATCTTTTGTTACGTCTCAGAATTCAAGATGGAGATACAGAGGGTTTAGATCAAGACTTAGCAGTCAGCTCTGAACACAGTATAGGTGGTAATGAGGACATGGTAGGGACAGGTAGAAGGCAAGGCAAGGTGTATGAGGTAATGAGGACATGGTAGGGACAGGTAGGAGGCAAGGTGTTCTTGGTATATGGCAGACTAAAAGATTGGTGTAGTCAGCATGAGGCTAAGAAGCGTGTTTAATAAGGAGGATGGTGCGGAAGGTGTGTGAAAGAAAGCCTGGAACACTATGTAAAACGCAAAGGATTATGTGGAATGTGGGGAAGACCGATGCAGTCAAACTTTGTTCGCTGCCGCATAGTGACTGCAGGCAGAGGATGGTTAACTGTAGGCAGATAATAGTTAATTATAGGCAGAAAATGGTTGACTGTTGGCAGAGAATAGTTAACCGTAGGCAGAGGATAGTTAACTGTCGGCAGAGGATGGTTAACTGTAGGCAGGGGATGGTTAACTGTAGGGAAATGATGGTTGACTGTAGGCAGAGAATGGTTAACTGTTGGCAGAGAATGGTTAACTGTCGGCAGAGGATAGTTGATTACAGGGTGAGGATGATTGACTGCAGGTAAGGATGGCTGACTGCAGGCAGAGGGTGGTTTATTGCAGGGAAAACTGTGGAGCCTGGGAGCCCGGGAGTTTAACACCAGTAAATTTCTTCCTTGAAAATGTTTTATTCATTTACTTGTTAACCCGTTCCATAGGCAAGAAGAAGTTAGTTGATGAAGGCTGACGATGTTTTGTCCTTTACTGATGTTTCTATATTGATAGTGTTCATAGTTGTAGGTAGCACAATATGCTGGGCAGCAGCTAGGTTATAGGACCACCTCACAACACCTTCATGCAGGGACTGGGAAGCGAGGAACAATGTTAAGGTGCGACAGATAACACATGATACAATAAGCAGCATTCTCATCGACAGGGGATCTTTATTGTATCTCTTTCTTATCTGTTTATATATATATATATATATATATATATATATATATATATATATATATATATATATATATATATATATATATATATATATATATATATATGGCACGTAAATATTCTCT
The DNA here is from genome assembly GCF_032717465.1 of Coenobita brevimanus. Classification (NCBI taxonomy): domain Eukaryota; kingdom Metazoa; phylum Arthropoda; class Malacostraca; order Decapoda; family Coenobitidae; genus Coenobita; species Coenobita brevimanus. The sequence goes on along the minus strand of NC_136957.1, from coordinate 30,903,301 downwards.
TGTACGCTTTTCATGCAGTCTGAATGAAACGACATAACACCATACATGAGAACAGCCAGGCGTAGTATGTAAAATTAATAACTAAAGAAGAGGTGCTAGAACTCTTGCTAAGTCGACATGAATACAACCCAGTGAGTCGTATTGTCTTTGGCTGAAGAGGCTTTCTTGTACCCATTCATTGGCGATTTATTTTACGTACTCCATATTATTACTGTCTTGTATGCTGTATGTATCTCTTTAATACCAACTTTAAATCCACATACAACGTGGAGGAAATCTTTAACTTGGTGTATGTGGAAATGAAGTGGAAAGAAATAGATGTTGGGCAGTTCCTTAAAAAAAGATGAAAATGTGACCAGCCAGTTTGAGGAGCGCTTTATTAGTGGCAAAGGATGCTTCGTAACACCCTTTCCTTAGCCACTTACATTGCAAATTACACCATAACACTCTTTTTTTATGGTAAATAGCTTTAACGTCGTCATGGCTTGCTTTGGCATCGTGCAAGAGAATACTGAGGTAGAATATGCAGAATAAAACTCTATGAAATAACTAATAAGGAATCTTTAAATATACTTAGAGGTTTAATTTACAGGTACAGTATACAGCATACCATTTTCCCATGTATTATTCGTATATTATGTGGATATCAACAAAGGCGGCGTCAGGATCCTGCAAAATAAGTCTGGGATGTAATAAGCAGATATAAAACGCAGAGACAGGTATAACGAAATTTCCAAGCCACTCGACAGGCAACCGTGAGTGCTGTGTAAATGACTTAAGGAACGATTTTTACGTGGCTTTAAAGATTTTGTTAACATTTATCCTCAACAAGTTATTTTGCACATGAAGCCTCAATATCCTCCCGTATATTACTGATGCAAACTATATAGAAATTATTGAGATAGAAAAACACATAGATGAAAATGTTAAGGGTGGGGAATATGCCGAAGAAATTGCTATGGATGTGGGACTAAGAAGCTGTGTGTGCCATCAATAATACCAAAGTGTCGATATCCAGTATGGCCGCCGACAGGAGTACTGTTTCGAATGTTGGAAAAAAAAGTAAATAAATAATTATCCCGCGTTTAACAATGCTGTACTACCAAAGAACAACATTATTACCAATAAAACTACTACTACTACTACTACTACTACTACTGCTACTACTACTACTACTACTACAAATGCTGCTGCTACTACTACTACTACTACTACTCATAGTAGTAGTAGTAGTAGTAGTTGTTGTTGTTGTTGTTGTTGTAAGAGTTGTTGTAGTAGTACAAGTAGTAGGCAGCTGCCGAATAAATGATAGTAAAACAAAATGATAATTATAATAATAATAATAATAATAATAATAATAATAATAATAACAACAACAACAACTAGAATTCTGAAATTGCTGTAGCAATATTCAAAGAACTCCACATTTCATAATATAATGCCACATCCCAGATTAGAATGACAAAAAAAAAAAATCCACAGTTGTACTGTACATCAGATATGGCGTGAGCACAGTCTTTGAAATGTACACAGTATAGAATGGTTGTGGTAAATGGTGCATTATTATTAGTACGTCGTAAATCGAATGAGTAGAGATAAGTGTAATGATGTTTGTTCTAACCAAGATCTATATAACTGAGAATCTATAATATTGTGTAAATCATTACACAGTATATGGCAAGCTACTAAAGCCTTTGTAAATTACAGTATGTACGCAGGAAATTAGCATTTTTAGCATTTTGAGAAGCTTTTTGATTGTAGGTCCAAAAATCGTCAATAAGCGTAAAAGAAATATTGATTTGTCATAGCTGTTGTTATGGAATGTTATAAAGTAGACACTCCTAGGATTCTGAAAATATTTTTATCATTATAAATCTAATATTAAGGGACTTTTGGTATGACTCAATTTTATTTTTAACGGATTTTCACTTGTGACCTTGGGGTCAAGGTCAAGGTTTTTCATACAGTGCATATCATGTTCACTCATGACCCACTACATTTTCACCGAGTTTGGTCAAAACCGGCCAAAAACCTTACGATTAAGCCCCTTCAGGCATGAGGAGGCCATAGTGATTTTCCTCAATATCTCAACAAATATTTGTTGCATCTCAGTGTCAATACTCAGGTGCACCAGTATATGTTGACGACAGCATATTAGAACATTTGCAAAGCAGTCGATTAGGGCAGGTTTTACTGCGCAGGAGAGCAAACGCTGAAAATAAAAATAAAATAGAGGGCGCTAGTACCAAGGCTAGTGCTAGGGAAAAAATGGGCCAAAAGAAGCCTGCAACCAATATACATCATTCCTGAAAATTTCACGTCTTTATCTTAAAATGCCAGCCTTCTAAATCTCCTCCCCCTCCCAAAAAAAAAAAGAAGAAAAGAAATAACATCTACAGTATCAGTAAGAACTCCACAGAATGTGTTCTTAATAATAATAATAATAATAATAATAATAATACCAGGGCAGCTCCAAATTCCGCCCAAATCCATTGCAGTTCAAATCAAAAGCACGAACTAAAAATTCTAAAAATAGAAATACGTAGCCTGGCATCAATTAATTCAGGGTCCGAAAAAGCCATCACCATGTTTTTTGGAGCGCATTTTTTTTTTTTTTGGGGGGGGGGAGGAAGGTTGGGCTAAAAAGAGACGAGAAAGTGGGAGAGGGAACTGGAGGGAGAGGGATTGGAAGGAGTGGAGGAGGACTGGCGCGTGTGGGAAGGGGTGGGGGATAGGACGATGAAAGAAAAGGTGGAGAGAGAGAGAGAGAGAGAGAGAGAGAGAAAGAGAGAGAGAGAAAGGGAGGGATGGGTAGGTGAAAGCTAGGACTGGAAAGAGGAGGGAAGGAAATGTGGAAGAGAGGGAAGAGGGAGGAAGAGATAGAGGGGGATGGGGAGAAAAGAGAAGGGGAGGAAAATGGAAAAGGGGGAAGGAGAAGACTGAGGAAGACAGGTTATGGGGAAAGGGAGAGGAAAGAATTTGGAGGGAGGGAAAAAAAGAGGGCGAAAGAGGAATGGAAAGAGAGGAGAATGGAGCAGAATTACGAGAGAGAGAGAGAGACAGAGAGAGAGAGAGAGGAATGGGAAGGTTGGGGAATGTTGGAGAAGGAGAAGAGGAGGATGAAAGGATAGAAAGAGGAGGGAAGGAAGGGAAGATGGGGGGAAAAAGGAAGAGAAAGGGAAAGAGGAATGGGAAACGAAAGGAAATGGTAAAAAAAAAAAAAAAAATGAATGGAAGGGAAGGAAGGGATGCAGAGGAAAGAGAGGGGTAGAGGAAAAGGGAGATTGAAAGGAAGCGTTTGGTAGAGATAGAGAGGGAGGGAATGTAAAACGGAGGGGAGGAGGAAAGGTAAGCAATGGAGGGGAAGTAAAGGGGGGGAAGAATAGGGATATAATTTGGAAACTAGGAGAGAAGGCAAAGGAAGGAATGGAAGGGACGGAGAGAAGGATGAGAAAAAGTTAGGGTAAGAATGGCTGGGTGAGGAGGGAAATGAGAGGGGAAAATAAGAAAAAAAATGTCACGTTAGAGAGAGAGAGAGAGAGAGAGAGTGAGAGGTGGTGGTTGTGGTGGTGGAAGGTCAAAACAGATGTACAGGGTGAAGTGGAAGGGGTTATAGGAAGGAGGGGAAAGAGAGGGGAGGAAGAGGAAGGAGAAAAGGAAAGGGAAGAGGAAAGAGAGGGGAGGAAGAGGAAGGAGGAAAGGAAAGGGAAGAGGAAAGAGAGGGGAGGAAGAGGAAGGAGGAAAGGAAAGGGAAAGGGAAGGAGTGAGGAAGGAGAGGTAAAGGAGGGACTGAAAAGTAAAAAGACAAAAATCAAAAAAGAAAAGCAGAACAATGAGAGCCATGGCCAGAGGGTGAGGGCAAAACAAACTTACAGGAGGGGGGAGAGGAGGAAGGGAGAGGCAAGCGAGAGAGGTTAAGAGGGGAAAGTGGAAGGGAGGAGAGAAGAGAGGGAAGGGAGGGGGTAGAGGAAGGAAGGAAGGGAGGGGCATGTAGGCAAGATGGAGTGGTGTAATGGGAAGGGAAGGGGAGAAAAGCAAGTGAATGAGGTGGAGAAGGGAAAGGGGAAGGGATGGATTAACGGGAGGGGTGAAGGGAATGGGGGAGGGGCGAAGGAGAAAGAGGGAACAAGTAGGAGTGTCAATAGGAAGGGGGGGAGGGATAACTAACTGCATTGGAGAAGGGAGAGAAGGAAGAGGAGGGGGGGATGATTGGAAGGGGAGACATGGACATTGTTAAGGGGCCGAGTAAGCAAGAAGGGGTTGGAGGAGAGAGAGCGAGAGAGAGAGAGAGAGAGAGAGAGAGAGAGAAGCGAGACGTGGGTGGGGGAAAGGAGAGTCTGGGGTGCAGTGAGGGTAAGGGAGGGGGTAATAGTGAGTGGGGTCCCCGGCACAGCACTACAGTAACAGCAGTGAAGCCATTACACACAAAGGCCTCGCTATTGTGTGTAGTGCTGCCCGTGTTTGTGGAAAAAAAATCTTTGCCCGAATAAGAGTGGGGCGGAGGGTTCCACTGGAGGTTCACTGTGTTCTTTTTCCACTTGAACTTGGTCTAAAATTGCCATCTCTATCTTGAACGTTAAAGTGAACCAAGAGATTAACAATAAATTATATTTTTCACGAAGATGTGCTATGGAAAAGATGTAGAAATCTGACATTGTTTTACTTTGCGATAGAGATACGTGAAATAATTTGGAAAAGGATGGCGATCAGTGACAACTGAAAGTGAAATGAGTATAGCTGGCTCCCTGGGAAAGTTAATTGTGTGTGTGTGTGTGTGTGTGTGTGTGTGTGTGTGTGTGTGTGTGTGTGTGTGTGTGTGTGTGTGTGTTTAATTAAGAGTCTGTAAAATTTTCTCGTGAAAGAGTCAGAAAGACTGTTTGAGGCAAAAAATCTCTGTTAACTCATTTGAGACGCCTATACGCTGTAGTTTTTGTGAAGCTGGAGGTCGTAGGCATGGAGAAAAGCAGATCAGTTATGTCTGTATTAAACTGCATACACTGGATAAGTTTTATATGTGAAATTTACTACGTCAGTATTATATTGCATGCCATATACGTAACTCTGGCTATAATGTAGGTATATGTTATGATAGCACAAGAGAATAGTGGTATGTAATAAGCAAAACGAATCATAAAGATAGGGGATGGAAAGCCGCATAAGCTCTTGAGAATTTCAACCCACGCGAATACTTCTCTCCTTCCGTTTGTTTCTCTCTCCATCTGTCGACCAGTCTCTCTATATTTCTATCTATATATCTATCTATCCATTCATCTACCCTTCCATCCATTCATCTATCTGTCTATCTGCCTGTCTGTCTGTCTTTCTGTCTATCTATGTATTTATCTATCTATCTGTGGTCCCAGAACCTTTTTTTTTTTTAATAATTTTGAACTTCCAAGCACCTCCTTCATATCACATTTGCATATGACACCTATCTGTGATCTAATATTTCATAGCTTTAACATGGACACACAGCACATGAATAACATTGAGTGGAAGACAATATTCACCAATTTACGTCTGTGTTAAATCATGCCTGCTTCATTCTTGCTACAGCCACGCGAATTTACCGAACTTCAACCTGATAGTGAGCTGGAGGGGTGGTGTATAGTCGTCATTAACACTCTCAGGTTCCTGTACTCACTCCCTAGCTGAATGAAATCGTCTGGGGTTAGCCTGAGTAGAAGATTCGAGTTTTTCCTCTCAGAATACTAGAGTTTTCCCTTTCAGAATATAGAGTTCTTCCTCTCAGAATTCAGTATAGTTCTTCCTCTCAGAATTCGGTATAGTTTTTCCTCTCAGAATTCAGTATAGTTCTTCCTCTCAGAATTCGGTATAGTTCTTCCTCTCAGAATTCTTATAGTTCTTCCTCTTAGAATTCGGTATAGTTCTTCCTCTTAGAATTCGGTATAGTTCTTCCTGTCAAAATACTAGAGTTTTGCCTCTCAGAATACTACAGTAATACCAACACACCAGTCCTGTATGAGACAGCCCTAGCATGTATTCAATATGGACGGTGGATGTTAGCGCCGAAGTGGTGACATGAAGAGGTGTATGGTATGTAGGAGGACTGTTGGGCCTTGATAGCAGGCTGTGAAGCCTATGCCCAGTGTCGAACACAAAAAAAAAAAAAAAAAAAAAAAAAAAAAAAACTACGAGCTTAATAATAGGATGGTAACGGGAAAAAAAATGTTGTCCTTCAGCTCGACAACGTTAAGTATATTTCGTTTTTGCCACAGTCAGACAATTTCCTTTTTCTTTTTCTTCTTTTTTTTTTCTGGGAACCGAGTCAACTGGTTCTAGAGGAAGCTGTGTCGAACCCCTCCAGCGCGAAAAATCTATCTACTTGCCTATCTATCTATCTATCTGTCTGTCTCTCTGTCGGCCTATATCTTTATTCATATCTATCTGTCTACCTATCCATATATCGTAGGAAGTAAAGCTAAGTTTCCTCTGCCCAGTGGAATACAACATTAGGAATTCCAATCAATCTTCCCAAGTTCACAGGAATACAAATAAAATAATTCAGCCTGTGCCTCCTGAGCCCAGCATAATGCATTTAGAATTAATATTGAGCCTTCCATTCCCACAGCAACGCCCTTGGACTTCAGAGCGTTCAAATCCCACAACACTAATCCTGGAATCCAAGCTAATCCTCCTAACCTCGCAGGAAGACTTAAAATTTAGACTTTGCCTCCGAAACCCATAGGAATAACGTGTTGTGAGCTGAAAACCAAATTACAAGGGAATCAAATTGTACAGGTGTCACGAGCACGGTTCTGTACACATGCCTAACACACACCGATGGTTGCTGTGCCTAGTGGGGGGGGCCGCGGTGTTGTATGCAGAAATAGTGTAGGGTTAGAGTACACACACACACACACACACACACACACACACACACACACACACACATCAGAAACTAATTGTCACATATGCACAATTTTGTACAGTTTATAAATATTCTTTACATGATAACCCCTCCATTGCAATAGGGTCTTTTCGATTAAATTCTTGGTATCAGGTGTCAGATATGTTTAGCCTCGAAGAGAATGTTCGTACTGGTGAGTTTGGCTACATCCTTCATCATACCACAGCCAACGGTATACAAGATATTCCATGAGGCAAATATAGGGTCTCATGAAACGTACACAAACCTTCAGGTGGTTATTACTGAACTAATTTTACGTAGAAAATAATACATCCATACGTCCAATTCTCAACTGCTACTGAGTCATAATTACTAGTGATTTTATGGGGGAAAATTCTCACCTACTTAAGGGTTGGTTCCCTCTATACATGACGTGTCGCTCCGTCGTGGATCGTCACCGTTCCGGCAAAACTGCATTATATTCACACCATCCGCCACGGCTGCGTACAGTCCGAGGCTGCGTATACTCCGAGCCCGGCAGTCAAGCAGGGATAGTGGCTCATCGATTTGGCTTCAGGCAACTTCCATAATTAGTCGGCCTGGCACCGGCCTGCCACGCCAGATTATCCGTCCTAAAAAGCTCGGCGACGGGATCGATACGTGGCGGACCGTTGGTGTGGACAGTTCCGTTGATTACATGGAAGATTTTATATAGGTACGGTGATGGTCTGTGACGGAACAAGGACGTGATGAACAAGTGTGCATCAGTCTAAATTCACCCAAAGGTCATCAGTACCTATCGCTCCATATCGGTTGAGCTTTACACTTACGTTGATATAATATTTATTACTCAAAATTGTCTTTAGAATATCCTTGTGTAGTTTGGGGCTCGTTTCGCGGGACACCTGTATTATCATTTGGAGGAAGTTAAAATCGCGCGCGCGCACACACACACACACACACACACACACACACACACACACACATACTGAGCTGAGGGGGTTAACATTGACACGTACAGTTGAAAAATGATTTTAATCGATACTAATTTCAGAAGTGGCTTTAATATATACACAGATCCGAATTAATACCTTCAGTCTGAGAACGTCTGTCTTTTCAATCATCTGGTGATTTTATTAACCTTTTGAAAAACTCTCATGGTAGAGGAGTTTAGTGGATTTGTTTCTTACTTTTATCCGTGAGAGCTTCCTAAAATTTAACTAATTCCTTTAGAAGCAACAGGAATAAAATATTAGACACTGTCGGTCTGAATCGGTTACACCTGTTAAGCCAAGATCGGAATACCAGAATATCTCACTAAAGCCTAGCCTCGAGCCCCTACGCTCCTGAAAGAAAACAAAAATGATGGATGCATTAAGTAAGAATGATATCTATGAGGCAAAATTAGACAGTTATCGGTAAGTCAACCTATAATAAATGTGCTTTATATGGATAGGTTCAGGTGGGCTATGCGCAGATAGAAATAGGCATTACTATACTTGATTTTGTAGGTACGTAGCAGTAGCCAATTTAAGTTATAATTCGTGCATCCGTATTTTAAACGGAGGTATAGTATGCAGTATACGCAGCGTAGACCTATTCTGACATACGCAGTTTTAGCCGACTTATACTGTTATAAACATGTTTCATGATAAATTTAGTACAGGCGCATTTAGAACAATTTTGATATATGTGCAGTCTACAATATACCGATTCTAATTCAGGCACTGTTTACACCGATTTTTATGTGTGAGAAGCTTAGGCAGATACTGATGTGCAAAATAAATCGACTTTAATATATTCGAAGTTATATATATATATATATATATATATATATATATATATATATATATATATATATATATATATATATATATATTTCACGCAGTTTAGACCAGTTTTGATGCTGCTTCGCGGGATTGACAGACCGATCTGTGCTCATTTAGACCTCATAGTGAGTGAGTAGTTTGAAAAGCATCCTTTTTAAATGTGTAGTTAAGAGAAATACTGATCTTGTCGCATGATAATAATATTGATAATTAATATACAGCTTATACAGACTTTGCTCTATGCGTGTTTCGGAAGCAGAGTGTAATACGCTGTTTGCCTCCTTCACTGTTTCTTTTTTTTTTCTTTTTTACTTTTTTTTTTTTTGGCTTGTTGCTGCCGGAAAAAATATCCAGCTTAGGAAAGCTTGATCTAACTTGAGGGCTGAAATAGAATCTTTAATACTCCCTTCATCATGTAAAATTTCTCATAACTGGGAAAAAGAAAATTAACAGGAATAAGTTGAATGAATAAATATATAAATTAATGCTTCATAAAAAACGATGAAGCAGATCATCGACCTCATGATTGGTTTTCATTTATCATCATCATGTCCATCATCATCACCATCATCATCACTGTCAGCGGCCTTCTCCCCCACACATCATCACTGTAACCATCTCCATCATCATCATCATCATCATCATCATTGTCAGCGGCCTTCTCCCCCACACACCATCACCGCCACGATCATCATCATCATCATCATCATTCTTACCATCATTGTCAGCGGCCTTCTTCCTCCTCACTAGTTCCAGCACCACAGTCAGCAGGATCATCTTCCCCTCCTCCCCATTATCATCATCTCCAACGTCATCATCATCATCATCACCATTACCATCGCCAAAATCATCACCGCTATCACGATAACCGTAATATTATATCCTTTCAGAACCATCACATAAAAATTCCACAAACCATTACTGTACATACGTTACACAGAAATTCCATCCACAGTAACAGTAACAATAACTGTAACAATTTTGGTTAGTTATACATAAGCCCTTTTAACGATACATGGGATATATTCTGAAAGGCAGGCTTTGTGCTAGGATGAGAGGCCAGTTGGTGAGAGAAATATCACATGGAGCTAAAAAAATACTGATAATATAGAGAGAATTCTGGGAAATATTATAGGGGAATTTCAAAGGGGAAAATGATATAAAAAATTACGTATATTAATGGATACATACATATATATCAATCTTTTCATTACCATACAGAATAGTACCAAATCTGACGCTGCCGCTGCGCTAACAATCATGCTTTCACACAACGCTCTTATAACTCTCATTGCCATACCACATACTGCAAACTTCACACTGGCGCGTCACATACCAGATATAGCTCAAACTACCACGCACATACTGCCAAACCTCACACTACCACAATGTACGGTACTATATCTCATACTACCATACTTCTTGCTGTCTCCCCCTCACACACACTGACCAAAGCTCTACACCTCATTTTACCACACTAGATGATTCCACACATCACACTACCACATCCGACGATACTATACCTCGGATTAACATACCTCACACTTCCACACCACCACCACACACTGCTACAGCCCACAGTCATACACACACAAATATCACACTCTTACACCTCACACTCACACAGTACAACACTACAGTTAACATTACAACACCAAGTGCTTTCACATCAACAACCACACACTACCACACCACACACAACCATCAAACTATCACACACACACACACACACACACACACACACACACACACACACACACACACACACACACACACACACACACACACACCATACAGTCCTACACCCCACACTACCAAACAAGCTTCTACCCCAAGAACCACACACTACTCGTGCTCGGATGTTTCGGCCACGGACGTTTGTGCCACGGACGTTTGAGCCATGGGCCACCACCCTAGGACGTTTTGGCCACGGAAGGTAGTGCATAAGTTAGGTTAGTTTAGGTTAGGTTAAGTAAGGTTAGGTAGGTTCACAACACTTCACACTTCAAAACGTCCTAGGTTGGTGACCCATGGCCCAAACGTCCGTGGCCGAAACGTCCTACGTTCTCACTACCACATCACACACAAACTAACACACACCCATATACTACTACACCTCGCACTATTAGGCTATGTCTAATGCCTTCCCACCGACAACCACACACTGCCACACCACACCCAACCACGCACACTTTCAAATTACCACACCGCACACCACCACATTTACGTCTCCTACTGCACTGAGGCCAGTCTAACACACTGTAGAATGACAGTACCCATCAGCATTGGCCACAGGTACGGCAAAGGAGAAAAGTTTACTAACTGTTCTGTACATTTACTTAACACTTTTTTTTTTACAATTATATCACTTCCTGATAGGTGGTTGGGGTTTACTACCCACATAATGCCAACAAGGGACAAGTGAGGCTGGTCAGACTAGCCTTAGATATCGGGACTAAGTTGCCTAGCCCAGAGCCCCGTCATTCCTGATGAGGTAAAGGTGTTTAAATGAAAATGATAATGATGATTTGGCTTTTTCCACTGACGTATTATATCAAAGAACATCTCTTGAGTCTGAAAATTAATCCATGCGTCTCTCAGCTTAGAAATATTAGGTAGCTTAGGGAAGGGATATATGTACAGGAAATGAAGTATTAGGCGAACATTTTTCCCTGATTGTACGATATTAGCAAACAATCCTGACCTGAAAACATTAACTGGATTTGGAGAGGGATGCCTTCATGTGATGATACTGATATAACCATGCGGATACACTGAGGGGCTGTTCACACGTCCCTAATTTTATTCTCTATCCCTCGAAAGAAGGATGGTGAACTGCGGGAAGACGACAACTTCAGTCTGCAGCGTACTGGGTTAATATTCAAATGAACCTGGGGCTAAAAATACTGTTGCTAACCATTAACTGGGGGAAGATTGCATAAGCAGAATAAAATCGTCCATACCAAGGTGGAATAAAATACCAAGTTCTTTATTACTGGGGAAAACGTTTGTCTTGATTGCTTTAAGCGTTGGTCATGTGGGGGTCTCGAGCATAGTAAATTCCTTAAACAATGGCCTATTAAAATGTATGTAATTCACAGCTAAAATTTTAAGGCATGTACTGTATTTAAGACTATTTGGAGATATATTATTGAGCTAAGATGTGTATAAAATTCCTGGATTATGTAGGGTGTCCCGTAAGTAGCGCTCTACCAGAAACTGAAGTGCCAGTATCAGGGCTCAGTCTGCTATAGTCGCGGCGCACGACTCTGAGGTTATCATTATCGTACACTGGCAACCTACCCGTCAACATTGCTTCCTATTTCGTGTATAATATGATAGGCGTGTGATTCGTGTATAATATGTTCGTGTATAATAATATTCGTGTATAATATATTCGTGTATAACAATATGATTCGTGTATAATGTGATACAAAATCGGACTCACTTCTGACAGGCAGTTTGCCAGGGTATGGTAATGTCATCCTCAGAGTCGCGCGCCGCGACTATGGTGTGGGTGTGGTTGTGTATTGGGAGTAGGAAATAAATGAATGATGCAGGGTAGATACAGAAACTCTGACTGATATGAATGAATTATGCAGGGAAGATACTAGAAAACTGTTATGAATGAATGATATAAGGTAGATACTGAAATACTGATTTGAATGTATGGTGCAGGATAAATACTGAAGGAATGATGCAGGGTAAATACTGATAACACTGACTGATATGAATGAATAATGCAGGGTAGATGCTGAAAAAGTGACTGAGAAGAATAAAACAATAATGACGCAGGGCAGATGCTGATAACACCGACTGAAAATAATAAAACACAATAAAATAATGATGGAGGGTAGATACTGATAACACCGACTGAAAATAATAAAACAATATAATAATGATGCACGGTAGATGGTGATAACAAGGACTGAGCTGCTTCCACAACACATGACATCACCCAGCGGAGTGGAAGCAGAGTGCGCGCCACGATTTACCGTACTTTCACAGTTGCTCGCAGTCCAACCAGACACTTCACAGACAGAAATAGGCAGATATAAAGCATACACATTACTTTACAGAGAGACAGACAACCAGACAGAACAAGCACTTCCTACGACACAGGGAAAGAGATAAGATACCTCGATTTATGTTGACTTCTGGCGAGGGGCAAAAGTCTAGATTAAAGGCAAACAGTGAGTCAGAATATCTTGCCCAAGTCCCACCAGCTCCAAAGGTATTTTACCCTCGACTTGACTTTATCTTGACTCTCACTTCTTCTAAAAAGTTGAGGTCTTCGTCTTGTGGGTTTAGGAGACTTCCCAGTTCCTCTTCCTTTGATTTACTTTCGGATATTTCACTCTGAAATGCTTTTATTTTGAGAGAGAGAGAGAGAGAGAGAGTCGTAAGGTAGAAAGTATAGCACATGATTATAACAACTGGAAAACAAGTGAAAATACAGAAAAAATATTGGTAGCGACAGTAATAATAATAATAATAATAGTGTCAATATCTGTAATCAATAACTACAGCAGCAACAATAACTAAAACCTAGCTTCAACCACAGCACTAATAATAATAATAATAATAATAATAATAATAATAATAATCCATCCATCAATAATAATAATAATAATAATAATAATAAGGATACTAATAATAATAATAATAATAATAATAATAATAATAATAATAATAATCCATCCATCAATAATAATAGTAATAATAATAATAATAATAATAATCTATCTATCTATCTATCTATAGCCCGACGCCCTAATCCCGCAAAGGGTGGCCGCAGACAAAACGCCTCCAAGTCACTCTGTCACCCACCATTTGACTACCCTCCCCCCAACTCACCCCACCCTCCCTCACATACCTCTCAACTCCATCCCTCCACCTCATAATAATAATAATAATAAAGCACTGAACCAAGGCAAATCATAAGAACATGTCCACAAAATCAATACGAACCATGGAAAGATAAAAATATTCTCCATCATGCAAAAGTTTTTCTGAAGCAAGGGAAAGAGCACACACACACACACACCCACACACAAAAGGCCTAAAATCCAATCATCTCCGACCATAAAAAAACAGATTAGACATAAAACCCATCACTTTTTCCTCATAACAATATCTCACAATCAGTCAAGCAGATAAATGGAGACGAAAAAAATAGCTGAAAAAATATAAAAACTAAAAATATTACCCCCGTCGAAGAGAAAACGCTGACTCAAGGGCTGTTCCTCTCAGCCAATCAGCTTCAAGGCCCCTCCCCCCTTCACGTCAGCCAGTAAGAGGGCCGGAGACATGGGGCTTAGAGGGATCAGCGTGTTATTGTTGCTACTGTTGTATATTCTATTTTTCTTGTGGATGTTGACGTGGTTGATATTATTTTTATATGGTCGGTATTATTTGCACTGGTTATTATTATTATTATTATTATTATTATTATTCCTCACCCTGCCCTAGGGTGGGAAAGGAGGTCCAGATGATGATGATGATGATGATTGTCCATCCATCCATCATCCAATCATACGTTACCCCATGAAGAGCATAGGAGCCCGGGGTTAGGCAAGTTGGTCCTGACATTGAAGATGAGAATGACCAGTCTCACTCATCCCTGAGTGGCATTACGTGAGCAATAAACCCCAACCAGCGTAGTAAATGGTTTCCTAGTGTACAGGAAACCATTTGGCTTGTCACTCAGTGTAGTCACCCATAGGCAGAAGGAAGAGGAAAGAATGAAGGAAAGAAAAACGGAAGAAGAAATGTAAAGTCACCCGTGGGCAGAAGGACAAGGAAAGAATGAAGTAAAGACAGGAGAGTAGGGAAGGAAAGAAGGAAGGAGAGGAAAGGGCAGATACCAGACAGCAGCACTACGTCGAGTGAGTGGCTGGTGAGAGCCCCCACCAACCACCTATGATGATGATAATAATGATGATGATGATGATGAAGATGACTATAAACTGAGTGGCAGTGATTCAGGAAATGGAATAGGATAGAACAAAAACTGGATAATAATTCTCAATAAAGGGGAAGAAAAGGAGGAGGGGGGATATATCTTTTCATTCTCGCTCCACCTCACACGCTAAGCGATCCGCACAAAAAAGCGCTGTCATACGTATAGGACAGAGACTAGAATTCTGTCGACAGTCACATAATAATAAATGAATGATAAAAATAAACATATAATGCAATAAAATACTAATAAGACGCTCAAAAATTTCCACGAGCATCTCCGAGCACACCTCACCCAACCATTTTCATTCTTCATAGGTTTCTTCGCTTCTTCGGCCTCTGGATCCTGTATATATATATATATATATATATATATATATATATATATATATATATATATATATATATATGATCATTTACCACCTCCATCCACTTATTCGTTGGCCTTGCGCCTTCCCGACTTTTTTTTTTTTTTTTTTTTTTTTTTTTAAGAAGACATTCGGCGATTGTGTACTTTCTTTTCCAGTCTGTAGATTGGAGATTACGTAGTGCATAGCTGTTCCTCTTCTTCCCCTGCCCCTCCTGTTCAGAAAAAATCATGCTTGTTCTTTCTAGCAGGCATTTTTTTTTTTTTTTCTGTATTTTTTCCTGCCTGTTTTACCTGATGGTGTGGTGGATGGGGAGAACCTTCCTCTTTTGTATCGTTTTCTCTTACACGTTGGTTAGAGCTTCGTAGAATTTGCTTTATTCTCTCCAGAAGATAAATTCGCCATCGGTGAGAAGGCCTCCTGTTATCTGTTTCCAAAGTACTCCCACGTACCCCCAGATTCACTCCGATGTACCCTTTTCATCATGTAGTTTGACTATTTTCCTTATGTAAGTATATCGAAAAATTATCCTTTTAACATTTTGATTACTGAATTTCTTACTTCAGATCTCCACGATATTGTATTTTTATCCTGTACAACCTGCACCAACCACATACACATTGCATTTCTAAACAACATCATCTCTACTGCTCCAACTCTTTTTTTTATTAATATTCTTCTTTGTGCTCATGCCATTCCAAAATATTACGTTCACACGATAATGTGGGCATGATCCTGTTATCCTCTCGCAGCCTCTAAACAGAATGCATTTTCGCAACAAGCCATTCGTAGCACGTTTCACATCACCTTTTTCAACCACTCTAGTTTTCACTTCTTTTTCATTTTTGCTTTTCTAGTGGTGCACAAAGGCCTGTGAAAACAGTTATGAACCTTTTTGTCCAAAACATTTCCCTAAGCTAAAATAAAAGTCTTAGTAAAAAACAGTGTCATACTGCGTCCATAGAAGACGAAAGAGGATATTCTGTCTTATGCATATTTATTTCCATATCCCCTAATATTATAAAAAAAAACACCTTACTAGATTTTTTGATCCCCTATTTTCTGTTTTATGCTGATAGCTCCCAGGAGATTATTATTATTATTATTATTATTATTATTATTAGTTTGGGAAACCCCTTTACAGCAAGAGGATTAGTCTGGATTGGATGGCTTGAATAATAGAACAAAAATGAGTTTATAATTCATTTAACTGGGATTATGTTCAAAGGCTTTCAATTGTTGCATTTTCCTGGTCTTCTCTCTCTCTCTCTCTCTCTCTCTCTCTCTCTCTCTCTCTCTCTCTCTCTCTCTCTCTCTCATTCAGAGCACAGCAAACTTTCATACAAAATTTCCCCACTGGAGTTAGGCAATAATTCTTTTGTTTTCTGACTACCTTTTGTTTTGCTGAGTTCCTTGTTCCTATTTCCGGATGCCTCTCGTTCTACTGGCTGAAGAGTTATGATGGTGAAGATGACGATGATGATGATGATGATGATGATGATGATGATGTCTATGGTAGCTAATGTAAAATGTTGATGATCATATTTAAAGTGGTGATAATCTTCATTAATGTAATGTCTGTACCAAAAAGGCTATGGTAATTATGTTAATGATGATGATGATGATTACTATATAGCAATGACAGGGACTCGATGATAATGGTAATAAAGATGATAGTGATGTCTATAGTAGCAAAAATATAAGAAGACGATGATGATAATTGCCTGTAGCAAAATGGGATGTTTATGAAGATGATGATGGTTACTGCACAGAAACTTCAGGGATAGGATGATGATGAAGATGGTAATGATGATAATGGTATAATAATGATGATGATGATTATGGTGATGATGGTGTAGAATTTTATTGTAGTGATTGTCTTTTAGTGACAAAGTACTGTAGTCTTGTATATCACCGGAGGAATCTGGACGAGTGCTAATATGTGTGAACTCGTATAGGGACATACTGTGCCACCTTAAATATCCGCCCCAAGTGAAGAGGACTGGTAGACGCATGAGCTACTGACCAGACCACCGGAAGCTTCAAGTCATAGTCTTTATTGTCAACATTTAACATTTTTCTCTTCAGCAAATGATTGGCGGAGATTAATTTTAATACTCTGAGAGAAATGACAATCTTGAAAGTGTTTGTTGCAACTCCAAGCATTTTTATTTTTCTTACGTTAAGATAATCTCCGAATAGTAAGGTATTAATGAAGGCTGCAGCTTATCCATTCAGATCAAAGCTCTCCTACACTAATTTAGTTTTCGACAGAAAGAAGACATTGCAACAAGTAGGAAGGCCTAGGAAATGCAGCAGGCACTTTCCGTGAACTTTACTTTTAACTGTTTTAAAAATCGAATTACTTCAGCTTTCCCAGTCCCTCATCCCTTACATCTCATTTTGTCCTAACCTAATTAAAAATGTTTGAGTGGACCTTGCCATGTGACCCGGACTTTTGACCTATAATTCTCACAAGGAAATAAGTTCATCCTTGGTCCTTTCCTAAATCTGATCTAAATTGAGTTGTAAAAATCTTGACCTGTGACTCCGTTTTTTGATGAATTGTTCTCGAAATCAGATCACCTAATCCTAGCATGACCAGCAGCTCCTCCACGAAGTTTAATCTAAATTAGAGAATAATGGTTTATGTTGACTTTTCCCGGTGACCTAGACCTTTGATTTATTGTTCTTTTAACCAAGTCGCTAATTCCTTGGTTGACCCTTAACAATTCCACAAAATCTAAACAGGGTCAAAATTGTGTGAAATTCGTCTCTCTCTCTCTCTCTCTCTCTCTCTCTCTCTCTCTCTCTCTCTCTCTCTCTCTCTCTCTCTCACACACACACACACACACACACACACACACACACACACACACACACACCAATCAATACAATACACCCTCTCGCTCCGTGCACGGTTGTAAAAAGACGTCGTCATTCAGGAAGCGTGATATGTTTTGAGCTGTGAGAGGTAAATATTGCCAACTGGGTCGCTTAGCATTCAAACATGTTATGATGAATTTAACCTGATGCCAATAAATTAGTCATTCAACTACAACGCTTGTATATGGCTTTTTTTATTCCACTTCACTTGTATGGCTTCTCAGTTATTATATTCTTGCCGTAGCTGGAGGATTTTATACTTTTTATATTTATTTTTTCGAATTGGAGAAGTTACCAGTATCCGACATTAATTCCTTTTCGAAAAGAAAATTCTGGATTGAATAAAAAAAACTATTTGGTTGCTGGAATGAATTAAGTGATTGTCGTGAAAGTGTTAAAAATATTTGCATTATACTACGGCATTTTGCTCTGTTTACTGGTTTCTCTAGTGTCATAACTATACTTTACCCCTACTTCAACAACAACAACAACTACTACTACTACTACTACTACTACTACTACTGCTACTACTACCACTACTAAACTACTACTACTACTAATACTACTACTGCTACTACTACTACTAACTACTCCTACTAGAAATCTGCCCTGACCTGAATAAAATCATTTGGCAACAGTGAAAATATCCACTTAGCAATATATATCTATATCTATATCTATCTATCTATCTATCTATATACATCTATATCTATATCTATATCTATCTATCTATCTATCTATCTATCTATAAATATATATATATATATATATATATATATATATATATATATATATATATATATATATATTAGTCTGTCGTTCTCTTGGGGTCAAATAAAGCTCATTATCATTTTCTTCCCTGGGGGAAAATAATAATTATTGGTAAATGAGGTGCTTATTTTAAGAGTTGGTTATAATGAATTTAATCGCTTGTCAATTTACTACACTAATTTACCCTCTGTATTAAAAAATAATCTACTATAACTACCCTAATTACTCCTGGAGGGAACAGTCTTGCTGGCTTCTGGCCTTTGGTTCCTTCGTCCTTGCCTAAAAAAAAAAAAAAGTGTGGAACGTGTCCGAGAGAGCACGGAAGTGTTTTTGGTCTGTTTCTGGGATCTCTCTCTCTTTCTCAATGAGTGGTACTACTGGAAAGCAATATTCCTGATTTTAAAAAGCCACAACATCTCATGACTGCCTTAAGAACTGAAATAATAAAAAATAAAATCTACTCTTGCCTAGTTTTTTTTTTTTTCTCTCTCTCTCTATTTGGCTTTTAGGGGTAGGAATGTGGTACTACCGGAACGTGGTTTTTATGACACCTTCAGAATGATACAACATGACTGGATTGGTTCAGTAACTGGGAATAAAACAAAGATTTGGTCTTCCCCAAGTAGGGAAATTTTACAAGACATATGAGGTAAGAATTTTGCACACCAAATTTCAGGTGAAGTATAGTGTTCCTCACTTAGCTCGCTCGAGAAATTAATACCTGATGTTCAACTGACTGAAACTCTTACTAAATAAATGCCAAAGCATTCTCCCACGAATGAACATTGCCTGCCACCAAAAAAAAAAATAATAATAATAATAAATAAATAAATGAAAATAAAAATGAAAAATAAATAAAGCTAGATCAATAATTCTCTGGCAGTCAGAGGCATGTCATTGTAGTCTCGCCAAAAAAAAAAAAAAAAGTCTTAGTTCATTGTTTGCTCCTACTAAGTTAAACATCATGCTAGCATTCAGAAGCCTGTAGTTGGAGGCATTATATTAGAGAATATAACTGAGTACAACAAGCCTTTGAAGAATTTCTAATAGTTTCCCTTCAAGTAGCCATTCTCTTTTTTGAGTGTACGATAGAAAGTGGTGAATAATGGCATGATAAAAGAAAAAGTTAAATATTTTTTCTTGCAAAATCCTCTCGCAAAAATTAGAAACATATCATCAAAGCTTAGCCAAAATCATTAATAAACAAGCCACATATCCCGGGATACTGTCCACAAAGTTTGGATACAGTTTGCCCACTTGATTTGAGATACTTTGGGAACAGTCAAATACAAAGACAGACACACACGGACACACGCACAGACTCAAGCAATTCCATTTTCACCTCGCCAGGGGGGGCGATAATGGTTTACTGACAAGGTAACCAGCGAAATGGCTGACTGGGGGACTGACAAGGTAACCAGCGAAATGGCTGACTGGGGGACTGACAGGCTGACTGGCTAAACTGCTGATTTATTTGTTAATCAACTAACCAACTGACTTATTGATTGACAAACTAACTAGCTAACTGAGTTCCAGACTGACCAAGTGACTTAACCGACTGACTGATTGATCGACTGACTGACTGACTGACTGACTGACTGTCAGACAGACTGCCAGACCGACTGACTGACTATCGGACTGACTGCCTGACTGACAGACTGACCTCCCGGCTGAATGACGATTTATTTTTTGTGATATTGACTGACTGTGATTTATTGCCCAATCGATTGACTGATACACTTTCAGGCCGACTGACTGATTTATTGTCTGATCGACTGACTGACTGACTAGCTAACTGTCTGATTGAATGACTGTCAGACTGACTGACTGACTGACCGACACCATCTGACTGGCTGTCAGAATGATTGACTGCCTGACTGACTGTTTGATCGACTGTCTGACTGACTGATTGACAGTCAGAACGACCAACTGACTGGCTGCCTGACTAACTGACCAACTATCTGAGTGGCTGACTGACTGACTGTCCGACTGAGTGACTGACTGAACAAGAGAGAGAATCACCTTTTTATCAGTGGACAAGAAATGGGCGGGAGGGAGGGAGAGAGAATTATGAGGGACGAGGAAGAAGGGAGAGAGGGAAGGGGTAGGACTGGGTGGGTACGGGGAGGACGAGTAGGGGGGAGGGAGAAAGAAAACGGAGTTAAGAGAAAGGGAGGAGGAAAAGATGACATGGAAAAAAGGGGGAGAGGGAGGGGCCGAGGAAGGGGGCGAAAGGGAAGAAAAGGGGGAAGGAAAAGACAGAGTATGGGAGGAAAACAGAAGAAGAGAGGGGAAGAAAGGGAGGGAGAGATGAAAGAAGAATGGGAGAGAGAAAGCAAAATGACGAGAAAAATAGAAGGTAGGAAGGGAGGAAAAAGGGAAGGAGGGAGGAAGAGAGGACAGGGAAAGAGGATAAGAGAGGAGAGGGAAGGGGGAAGGAAGGAGGGAAGGGAGAGGTGAAAAAAAATAAAGAGTAGGGAAGAAATGACGAAGTGGAAAAAGTCTAACATGGAGGGAAAAAAGAATAGGGAAAGTAAGAGCAGAAAAGAGGAAGACAGAAGCAGAGAGAGAAGAAGGAAGAGGAGGAGGAGATGAGAATGGAAGCAGCAGAGAGGGAGAGAAAGAAGAGAAGATGGCTGGCTGATAAGAGGCAAGGGAGTGAGGGAAGAAAGAACTCGGGACAAAGAAATGAAGGAAGCCAGGTATGGAGGAAAGAATGAAAGGAGAGAGACAGAAACTAAGGAAAGGTGGAGTGAGAGAGGGAGAGATGGAGGGAGGGAGACAGAGATGGAGGAAAGGAGAGAGAGAGTCAGACAGATACGGAGGTAGGAAGGGAATGTGAGAGACAGAGAAAGGGGAAAAGATGAAGAGAGACAGATCTAGAGGAACGGAGAAAGGGAAAGAAACAATGAGAGAGAGAGAGAGAGAGAGAGAGAGAGAGAGAGAGAGAGAGAGAGAGAGAGAGAGAGAGAGAGAGAGAGAGAGAGAGAGAATCGGAGGAAATGAAAGGGTGAGGAGAGGCGTACTATAGTAGCCGCACACGACTCTGAGGTTGTTATTATCGTGCCCTGGCAACCTACCATTCAAAAGTGCGTCTGATTTCGTGTATAATGTGAGACGCATATGATTCGTGTATAATGTGTTCGTGTATAATAATATTCGTGTATAATGTGTTCGTGTATAATAATACTCGTGTACAATGTGTTCGTGTTTAATAATATTCGTGTATAATGTATTCGTGCATAATGATATGATTCGTTCATAATATGATACGAAATCGGACGCACTTTTGAATGGTATGTTGCCAGGGTACGATAATGACAACCTCAGAGTCGTGCGCCGCGACTATAGTGAACGAACCAGTCTCAGAGATACGGTACGGTATTGCTTCACTACCATAATATATTTTCATCTTCTTGCTGCAACCAAACGATTTCTTTCCGCTCGGGAGAACACCCAAGTTCAGATGGAGTTACTGAAAACTAAATCTACGCCTCTCAGCTCAAAATATTTCTCTCAAGCTGAATAATATCGTCTGTCGAGTGAGTACTGAATAAAGAGTAGCGTTACCTCATGGAACTAAAGATGTAAAGTCCCCTGTTTACTTTGAGATTTACTACCGGCCAACAGAATCTTTATTTATTTTATGTTGCCTGTGTAATTAGAACATATTTTAGAGTTTGGTATTTAATTGTGAATAGGTTGGGTTCGGTTAGGTTAGGTTAGGCTGGGTTAGGTTAGGTCACATAGGTGTGATTTAGGTCAGCCAGGTGAGGTTAGACTATTTACGTTAGGTTAGGGCAGATTAAGTTATTTTGTACTTCATAGTGGCGCTTACCCTAGCTAATACTCGTATATCTTCATCTTACCTAATTACGGAGAGAGAGAGAGAGAGAGAGAGAGAGAGAGAGAGAGAGAGAGAGAGAGAGAGAGAGAGAGAGAGAGAGAGAATGCAGGAATGGGACAGCGAAAATATGAGAAAGAGGAAGAAAGGAGGACTTGAAGGCAGAAGGATGAAAATAGAGGAAAAGCGGAAGAAAGTGAGGGAGAGAAAAGGAAAAGGAATTCTTGGTCGAAATAGAGAGTGAATAGGAGAAAAGGTAGGTCAGAGAGAGAAAGAGAGAGAGAGAGAGAGAGTTGAATGGGGTTTAAATAAATACATCACACAGAACACTTAGAGCAAGCCCTAGTAAAGGGGTCTGTCTTTAAAGTTCGAGAGAGAGAAAGAGAGAGAGAGAGAGAGAGAGAGAGAGAGAGAGAGAGAGAGAGAGAGAATTAATCTGGAGAATGTTCACAGGTCTTTTGTGTTGCATCCTTTTTCTCGTTTCTTCTTTCTCATTTATAATCCCGGTGGAAAAAGACAGAGAGTGAGAAAACGAGTAACGCTGCAGTGAGAGAGGAAGGCTGGCTAAATGGAGAGAAGATTGGAGCTTGGGAGGAAGGGAGAAAGAGTGAAGGCACGGAGGGAGAAAAAGAGTGTGATTGGAGTGAGAAGGGATGGAAGAACAAATGGAGGAGAAAGTGTGGAGGAAGGGAGAAAGATTAATGGAATGAAGAAAGGTTTAAGGAAAGGAGAAAGACTGTAGGAATTGAGAAAGAATTGAGAAAGGAGGAAGGGAGAAAGACTGAAGAAAGAGGAAGGGAGGAAGATTAGAAGGAGGAAGGAACGATGACTGAAGGAAGGGAGATCGGTGAAGGAAGAAAGATTGGAGGAAGAGAAGAACAGAGGCAGGAAGACTGAAGGAAGGAAGATTGAATGGGAAAGTGAAAACTCTAGGGAGGGAGGGAGGGAGGGAGGGAGGGAGGAAGAAAGATGGGAGGAATTGCTAGAAATGGAGGAAGACTGGAGGAAGAGAGGAAGATAGGACTAAAGGAAGTAGAGAGAGAAAATAAGAGTGGAGGAAGGGAGGCAGAAATGAGAAAGGCAGAAAGACTGGAGATATGGATGAGACTAGGAGGCAGGAGGGAGAAAGATTTTAGGAGGAAAGAAGGACGACCAGAGGAAGACTCTATGAGAGAGAAAGATTGAAGGAAGAGAGAAGAAACTGAGGAAGACTAAACAAGGGAGATAACTGACCAGAAGGAAGAATATTAAAGTAATGGCTGGAGGAAGAGGAAGACTAAGAGAGAAGCAAGAACAGATGACTGGAGGAAGAGAGAGAGGGAAGAAAATAGGATGGAGGAAGACAGGGAAGAAAATAGGAGGAAGAGAGAGAGGGAGGGGAATAAGAGGAAGGGGGAGAGGGAGGAGAATTAAAGGAAGGAAGAGAGGGAGGAGAATAATTGGAAATGAGGGAGGGAGGATGGCTGGAGGGAGAGATGACAATTAAAGAGAGGGAGGAATATTTAAGATTAAAGGAAGGAAGAAAGATCTAAAGAAGAGAGGAAGATTGAAGGGAAGAAGATAGGAAGATTGGAGAAGTAAAGGGAGATAGGAGAAGGAGAGAAAGAAAGGAAGAGTGGACTATGAAAGGAAGGTTGAAGGAAGAGAGGAAGACTGGAAAAAGAGAAGAATATTGAAGGAGTAATTAAAGATTGGAAGGAGAAAGATTGGAGGAGGAGGAAAAAAACTGGAGGTAGACTGAAGGAGAGAAGGATATTAGAAGGAGGAACACTACCATGAGAGAGAGAGAGAGAGAGAGAGAGAGGGCATGGAGACAGGTGGTGGGTATGTTAGAAGTGAGACAAGTTAGGTGCTTAGTTGCTTGTTATTGTAGTCTGGAAATTAATGGAGTGGTGACTGTGTGCTGGATGGCTGCTGCTGATGTGGTGGTGGTTGTGGTGGTAGTTGTGGTTGAGAGAGAGAGAGAGAGAGAGAGAGAGAGAGAGAGAGAGAGAGAGAATATCTAAATGGACGGAAGGGATAGCTGGATTCGACAGGATAAGCCGTGTATCTCGGAATGAACGAACCTTTATTTCGGCCCTGGATTTATGCTATCAATACATGAGACAGATGGTTTCTTTCCTTCTTTTTGTTATTATGGTTTTTCCTTCTTCATAACTCCAGTACTCTTATAACAGGTATTTCAAAGAAAGCTGTTAGACCACTGCTGTATCCATGACATGTGGCATTTTCGTAAAAGTTTATTCTTGATCATCATATACGAGAGACACCAAAATGAACAGTGCAAAAGTAAGATCCAGCAGTGTGTTCAAGGCATTTCCCGTTAACATCCTCAAGCTCCTACAATCACTCTCAACTGAATACAATCTATAATCATCCGGTGTTCGACTGAATACAGTACAGTACTAGAATTGTCCCTCCATGTGAGAGTTAATGGTTTTAGTATGAACACTTTAGCTGCCCATCCTCACTCTCAAATACACTGTCTTATACTTATCATGTTGGGTGGAATACTATCCAGGAATATACCTGTTCGCAGAATAGGAGTAGCAAGCTTAAAGATAAACGAAAATGTGGAGTGAAAATGAACGCATGTAGTGTGTGTGTGTGTGTGTGTGTGTGTGTGTGTGTGTGTGTGTGTGTGTGTGTGTGTGTGTGTGTGTGTGTGTGTGTGTGTTCCAGGGACCAGGTCAATTCTGTTCATTAATTGCCAAATTATTACAGACTGTTAATTATATGTAATTGAGGTCCAAGGGTCCAAGGGTGATTGGGTGTGTTGTGGGGCTCTTTGATGGGAGCACCGAGGAGGAAAAATGGGAGGGTGAGAGGAAAGGGAGAAAAGAAGAAGAAGAAAACAAGGATGGGGACATAGAAAGCAGGTTAATGAAGAGAGAGGGTCAAGGGAGAAAGGAAGAATGAATTGAAGGCTGTAGGAAGGAGACAAGAAATGGAGAACGGAAAGAGGATGATGAGAATTTAGGGAAAGAGAACACATAGTAAACTATACAGACTCTGAATGAGAAAAAAAAAAGAAAACATTGTTCATAGACAAATGTTAGGAACCTCAAAATAGACTGCTAATTGTACACTTACAGGAGACATAGAAGCTTGTCTAGCTAAATGAAGACTAACAGAAAGACGACTCGAAGAAATGGAAAGCATACTAAAATGTATAAATTATTTCTAAAAACGATCCTAGAACTAATAATAAAAAATATATATCCTGTGCTAACGTGACATATTGAAACAAGTATTAGCAATTGAGAGATAGAAAGGTTAGAAAAAAATAATAAAAGAGAAAACAAAATTTGGGACTCAAGATTATGGGAAGAGGAAGTAAGAAGCAAGACAACCTAAAAGATTTACAAAGAATGGAAAAATCATATTAAAAATGACTAAGTACAGGAAAATCATCCATCATCAGTCAAGTTATACAGAGCAAGAACAAACTGTTGGGCACTAAATAATAAATACACTGGAATGAATATAGAGCATGCCAGCTTTGTGTGGCAAAGGAAGACGGTTTAGAACACATTTTACTGCACCACACACGACATCAAAGTGAGGGAGTAGAGAGGTTACAATAACAACAATTTTTTGAGAATACGAGTAAGATAATTAGATGTGTTTTTATCTTTTGCTAAAAACATAGAACAAAAGTAACCGACTATATACAAAGTCAGGAAAATAAGAACAAATAAGACAAAGGAGGTAAACGACTGAAACCAAACATTGCTAGGGAGGTGCCATTCTAAAGGCAATGACTCCGACAATCATCTGATCTGATCTGAGAGAGAGAGAGAGAGAGAGAGAGAGAGAGAGAGAGAGAGAGAGAGAGAGAGAGAGAGAGAGAGAGAGAGAGAGAGAGAGAGAGAGAGAGAGAGAGAGAGAGAGAGAGAGAGAGAGAGAGATGAAAGTTTGCACAAATACATCACACATGGCGCTAATGGCAACAGTCCCAGTAAAGGGGTCAGTCATTAATGAGAGAGAGAGAGAGAGAGAGAGAGAGAGAGAGAGAGAGAGAGAGAGAGAGAGAGAGAGAGAGAGAATGGTATGGAGACAGGTGGTGGGTATGTTAGAAGTGAGACAAGTTAGGTGCTTAGCTGCTCGTTAGTGTAGTCGGGATATTAATGGAGTGGTGACTGTGTGCTGGATGGCTGCTGCTGATGTGGTGATGGTTGTGGTGGTAGTTGTGGTTGAGAGAGAGAGAGAGAGAGAGAGAAAGAGAGAGAGAGAGAGAGAGAATAACTAAATGGACGAAAGAGATAGCTGGATTCGACAGGATAAGCCGTGTATCTCGGAATGAACGAACCTTTATTTTGGCTCTGGATTAATGCTATCAATGGATGGAACAGTTATTTTTTATTTATTTATTTATTTTTTTTGAGGGGTGGAGAGAGGTGTTATGGTTCCATTTCTTCTTTTTTTTTTTCATTATGGTTCTTCTTTATTTATAAGTCCAGTACTCTTATGGCAGGATTTTTAAAGAAAGCTATTAGACTGCTGCTGTATCCATGACATGTGGCATTTTCTTTAAAGCTTATTCCAGATCATAATATACGAAAAACACCAAAATGAACAATGCAAAAGTAAGATCCAGCAGTGTGTTCAAGGCATTTCCCGTTAACACCCCCTAGCTCCTACAGTCACTCTCACCTGAATACTATTTAAAATCATCCGGTGTTGGACGGACTACAGTACAGTACTAAAAATGACCCTTCATGTGCGAGATAACTGTATTGGTATGAACACTCTGGCTGCCCATACTCACACTCAGACACATATATACTTCCCATGTTGGGTGGAATACAATCCAGGAATATACCTGTTCGCAGAATAGGAGTGTTAAGCTTAAACATAAAAGAAAATGTAGAGCGGAAATGAACACATATGTGTGTGTGTGTGTGTGTGTGTGTGTGTGTGTGTTTTAGGGACCAGGTCAGTTCTGTTCATTAACTGCTTCATTACCCAAAGAGTAAAGTAGATACTGTTGGTTAAATATGTTAATTGAGGTCCAAGGGTGTTTGCGTGTGCTGTGAGGCTCTTTGATGGGAGCTGGGAGGAAGAAAAAGGTAGGGTAAGAGGAAAAGGTGAAAGGAAGTAAAAGAATAAAATAAGAATGAGGACGCAGAAAGCAGGTTAATGAAGAGAGATGGGTCAATGGAAAAATGAGGAAAGAGAAGAGGGTTGTAGGAAAGTATGAAAATGAGGGGATGGAAAGTGTAAGAGGAGAATTAAGGATAGGAGCAAAAATTAATTATTCAAGGTCAGAAATAAAGAAATTACAGAGAACTGAAAACTTTGTGTATAGACAAATATTATTAGGTGCCAAATACACAACTAATGTAGACTTAGATGTGACATAGAAGTTTGTCTAGTTAAACGAAGACTTAGATGTGACATAGAAGTTTGTCTAGTTAAACGAACACTAATTGAATGAATACTCGAATAAATGGAAAGCATACGAGATTGTAAAAATTTTCTCTAAAAGTGGTCCTAGAACTAATGATAAAGCAATATATGAGCTGTGCTAATGTGACAAATAAATATATGGAAACAAATAATATATTAGTAATAGATAGAAATGTTAGAAAAAAAAATAGATTAAAGAAAATCAGGGACGTCAGGTTATGGTAAGAGGTAAAAAGAAGTAAGAGAAACATAAAGATTTACAAAGCATGGAAGAAACACAATAATGAAGGATCAGGATTTGACAACCATCCATCAACAATCATATTAAATAGAGCAAGAACAAACAATCTGTTTGGCACCAAATAATGGAGAAATACATTGAAATGAAAACACAGCATGTCAGATTTGTGAAGCAAAGGAAGAGGATTTAGAACACTTTTTACTGCACCACACAAGATATCAAAGTCAGAGAGTAAAAATGTCAGAATAACAACAATTTTTAGAGAATAGCAGTAAGATAACTGGATGTTTTTTTGTGTTGTACTAAAATCATAGAACAAAAGAAACTGACTATATATATTCAGGAAAATAGATGCCATTGTAAAGAGAATGTCTCCGACAATCATCTGATCTAATATGAGAGAGAGAGAGAGAGAGAGAGAGAGAGAGAGAGAGAGAGAGAGAGAGAGAGACTAATGTTGAGTATGTTCTCAGCTCTTTTGTGTTGGATACTCTTCTTGTTTCTTCATTGTAATATTTCGTACAGTTGATAGAGGAACGCACGGAGGCAGAAAAATAGCAAGATTGGAGTGAAATGGGAAGACTTAGAAAAGGGAGGAATGGAGTAAGATTGGAGGTGGAGAGGAAGACAGGAGGAATGAAGAAAGACTGCAGGAAGTGAGAAAGATTGTAGGAAGGAAGAAAGATTGTACGAAGGGAGGAAGAAGACTTTAGGAATGGAGATGGATCGGATGGAGGGAAACTGAAGGAATTAAGACTGGAGGAACAACAAGGCTGGAGGGGAAGGGGAAGGTTGGAGAATGGGAGGAAGATTGGAGGATGGTAGAGAAGAAGCCTGGAGGAAGGGTAGATGATCTGAGAAAGGTAGGAACATTGGAGGAATGGGCGATGATTAACATATTTACTCACAGTGACCTCAGTTGAGGACAGAACTGAGTATTTTGAAAAGCCAATAATGAAGGGAACCCCGGGGTAGCGACCTATGAACTTCTCGACTATGAGCCGACAGGAGGAGGGCGGTACGCCTAGTATGCATCCAGGATAATCCCTCGCACAGGAACTCTGGGAGATAATGGACTAAAGATAGGGAGGGAGGGAGATTAGAGGAACATAGCAAAACTGGAGGAAGATAGGAAGACAGGAGGAAGATGAGTCGTGGAGAGAATGAAAGATGAAAGGAAGAAAAAACTGAAGGAGACTTTAGGGAATGTGAAATGATAAATGAAGAGAAGAACCTTAAAGGAAGACTTGACGAAGGGAGTAAGATGCGTGACCGAGAGAGAGGAAAGAAAATTAGAGGATGAAAAGAGAGACTGGATTTATAGGAAGGAAAGAATATATGATGAAGACAGGAAGACTGGAAACAGGGATTATGTCAAGAGGAAGAGATGTTGACAGGAGAAGGAAGTGAAGATTGGAAAAAGAAAGAAAGATTGGAAAAGGAGAGGATGACTGGAGGAAGACTGGAGGAAGAAAAGCTTTTGGAGAGAGGAGGGAGACTGTTGGAAGGGAGGACGATTGGAGAAAGGAAGCAAGGAGGAGGAAATTTGGAAGAAAGGAACAATATTGATAGAAGAGAGAAAGAGGAAGGATGAAAGAGAATGAGAGGACAAGAGAAAGACTGGAGGAAGAGAGGGTGGGACGCTGGAGGACGATTGAAAAAAGGAAGAAGAGAGAGAAAGAGAGAATAACTAAATGCACGGGAGGGATAGCTGGATTCGACAGGATAAGCCGTGTATCTCAAAATGAACGAACCTTTGTTTTGGCTTTGATTCTATGCTATCAATGGATGGGACAGTTTTTTTGTTTCTCTTTTGTTGAGGGGGGGGGAGGTTTTATAGTTTTGTGCCTTCATTTCTTTTTATTATGGTTCTTCCTTCTTCATAACTCAAGTACACGTATGATAGGTATTTTTAAGAAAGCTGTTAGACTGCTGCTGCATCCATGACATGTGACATTTTCTTAAAAGCTTATTCCAGATCATCATATACGAAAAACACCAAAATGAACAATGCAAAAGTAAGTTTCAGCAGTGTGTTCAAGGCATTTCTTATTATCTCTCTCCAGCTCCTACAATCACTCTCACCTGAATACAGCCTATAATCATCCGGCATTAGACGGAAAACAGTACAGTAGTAGAGTTGCCCCTCCATGTGAGAGCTAATGGTATTAGTATGAACACTTTAGCTTCCCATATTCTCTCTCAGATACACATATACTTCTAGTGTTGGGTGGAATACAGTCCAGGAATATACCTGTTCCAAGAATAGGAGCGCATAGCTTAAAGATAGAAGAAAATGTAGAGCGCAAATGAAAGCTTGTAGTGTGTGTGTGTGTGTGTGTGTGTGTGTGTGTGTGTTTCAGGGACCAGGTAATTTCTGTTCATTAACTGCGTCATTAGCCAAAAGGTTAATTACAGACGGCTAATTAAATATGTGTAATTGAGGTCCAAACGTGTCTTGCGTGTGTTGTGAGTCTCTTTGATGGGAGCAGGGAGAAGGGAAAAAGGGAAGAAGAGAGGAAAGGTAGAAAAAAAATAAAAAAAGGAAGGGGACGCAGAGAGCAGGTTAATGAAGAGAGATGGGTCAAAGCAAAAAGGAAGGGAGAGGATTAGAGGAAAGAAGGAAATAAAGAGAGGACAGAAATAGGAAGTGGAGAATTAAGGGAGAGAGCAAATATAATAAACTATACAGACTCAGAAGTAGAAAAAACAAATGAAAACATTGTGCATAGACAAATGTTAGGAACCCCCAAATACACAGCCATTTGTACACTTTGCGGAGACATAGAAGCTTGGCTAGTTAAACGAAGACTAACAGAAAGAAGACTCAAATAAATGGAAACCATACTAAATTGCTTTAAAAACAGTCGTATAACTAATGATAAAAAAAAAAATGTATGCTGAACTAACGTGACATAAATACATGGAAACAAGTATAGTAATAGAGAGATAGAAACATTAGAAAAAATGATAAAAGAGAAAACAAAATCTGGGACAAAAGAGTAAGGGAAGAGCAAGTAATAAGTAAGACAAGCTTAAAGATTTACAGAGAATAGAAAAATCAGAATAAGGAAAAATGAGATCACAACCATTCATCATCAGTTATGTTAAACAGAGCACGAACAAACTGTTGGGCACTAAATATAGACAAATACACTGAAGGAAAACACAGTATGTGAGATTTGTGAAGCAGATGAAGAGGATTTAGAACACATTTTACTGCACCACACACGATATCAAAGTGAGAGAGCAATAATGTTAGAACAACAGCAACAATTTTTAGGGAATAGGAGTAAGATAAAAGGTTGTTTTCTACCTTGTGCTAAACACATATAAAAAAAGAAACTGACTTTATTCAGAGTTTGGAAAAAAAAAATATCAGATAAGACAAAGGGGGTAAACGACTGAAACCAAACATTGCTAAGAAGGTGCCATTCTAAAGGCAATGACTCTGATGATAATCTGATCTGATCTGAGAGAGAGAGAGAGAGAGAGAGAGAGAGAGAGAGAGAGAGAGAGAGAGAGAGAGAAAGAGAGAGAGAGAGAGAGAGAGAGAGAGAGAGAGAGAGAGAGAGAGAGAGAGAGAGAGAGAGAGAGAGAGAGAGAGAGAGATGAAAGGAGTTTACATAAATACATCACACCGGGCACTCAGGGCAACATTCCCAGTAAAGGGGTCTGTCATTAATGAGAGAGAGAGAGAGAGAGAGAGAGAGAGAGAGAGAGAGAGAGACTAATATGCAGTATGTTCACAGCTCTTTTGTGTTGGATACTTTTCTTGTTTCTTCATTGTCATTTTTCTTACAGTTGGTGGAGGAAGGCACGGGGGGAGAAAAAGGGGAAGATTGGAGTGAGGGGCGAGGGCTTTGAAAAGGGAAAAATGGAGAAAGACTGGAGGAACGAAGATAGATTACAGGAAGCGAGAGATACTGGAGGAGAGGAGAAAGATTAGAAAGAAGAAAGCTTACAGGAAGCGAAAACTATTGGAGGAAGGAAGGAAGATTGGAGGAAATGAGGAAGAAGACTAGGAATGGAGAATGATCCGTGGGAGATCGAGAGAAAGAGGAATGAAAACTGGAGGGAAATCAACTTTCGAGATAGAGAAGTAAGGAGGATGGAAGGAAGATTGGAGGAAGGGAGAGAAGAAGCATGAGGGATAGGAGGAAGATCTGACATAAGCAGAGTCATTAGAAGAATGGATGGAAATTAAAGAAAGGGAGGGAGAAAGATTACAGGAAGATAGCAAAGTTGGATGAGAACAGGAAGACAGGAGGAAGATTAGAAGTGTGGCGAATGAATGGAGAATTGGAAAAAAAATGAAGAAAACATGAGGGAATGTGAAATAATGAATGAAGTGGTAAATACTGAAGAAAGATTAGAGGGAGGGCGGAAGGAAGAAGGGGAGAGAGGAAAAAAAAATAGAGGCTGAAAAACAAGGAGAGAGACTGAAGGACGTGGTGAATTTATGAGGAAGAAAGAATATATGATGAAGAGAGGAAGACTGGAGGGAGGGATTAAGTCTGAAAGAAGAAAAGAGGATTGGAGAAGAAAGTGAAGACTGGAAGATGAAAGAAAGAGATTAGAGGAAGAGTGGAGGAAGAAAAGATTTTGGAGGGAGGGAGGGAGACTGAAGGAAGGGAGGGCGATTGGAGGAAGGAGGCAAGGAGGAGGAAATTTGTAGGAAGGGAACAATATTGATAAGAGAGAGAGAGAGAGAGAGAGAGAGAGAGACAGAGACAGAGAGACAGAGAGATTGAGAGAAGGCATGGAGACAGGTGGTGGGTATGTTAGAAGTGAGATATGTTAGGTGCTAAGGTGTTCGTTAGTGTAGTGGAGAAATTAATGGAGTGGTGACTGTGTGCTGCATGGCTCCTGCTGAAGTGGTTGTGGTTGTGGTGGTAGAGAGAGAGAGAGAGAGAGAGAGAGAGAGAGAGAGAGAAAGAATAACTAAATGGACGAAAGGGATAGCTGGATTCGACAGGACAAGCCGTGTATCTCGGAATGAACGAACCTTTATTTCGGCTCTGAATTAATGGTATCAATGGATGGAACAGTTATTTTGTTTTTGTTTTTTGAGGAGTGGAGAGAAGGTGTTATGGTTCCAGTCCTTCTTTTTTTTTTTCATTATGGTTCTTCATTCTTCATAAGTCCAGTACTGTTATGGCAGGATTTTTAAAGAAAGCTATTAGATTGCTGCTGCATCCATGACATGTGGTATTTTCTTTAAAGCTTATTCCAGATCATCATATACGAAAAACACCAAAATGAACAATACAAAAGTAAGATCCAGCAGTGTGTTCAAGATATTTCCTGTTAACACCCTCTAGCTCCTACAATTACTCTCACCTGAATACTATTTAAAATCATCCGGTGTTGGACGGAATACAGTTCATTACTAAAAATGACCCTTCATGTGAGAGATAACTGTATTGGTATGAACACTTTGGCTGCCCATACTCACACTCAGACACATATATACTTCCCATGTTGGGTGGAATACAATCCAGGAATATACCTGTTCGCAGAATAGGAGTATTAAGCTTAAACATAAAAGAAAATGTAGAGCGGAAATGAACGCATGTGTGTGTGTGTGTGTGTGTGTGTGTGTGTGTGTGTGTGTTTAAGGGACCAGGTCAGTTCTGTTCATTAACTGGTTTATTACCCAAAGGTACAGACTGTTGATTAAATACGTTAATTGAGGTGCAAGGGTGTTTGCGTGTGATGTGAGGCTCTTTGATGGGAGCTGGGAGGAGGAAAAAGGGAGGGTAAGAGGAAAAGGTGAAAGGAAGTAAAAGAAAAAAATAATAATGAGGACGCAGAGAGCAGGTAAATGAAGAGAGATGGGTCAAGGGAAAAATGAAGAGAGAAGAGAGGGTTGTAGGAAAGAAGGAAAATGAGGGGAGGGGAAGGTGAAGAGGAGAATTAAGGATGAGAGCAAAAGTTAACTATACAAGGTCAGAAATAAAGAAATTACAGAGATCCGAAATATTATGAGGTGCCAAATACACAACTAATGTAGACTTAGATGTGACATAGAAGTTTGTCTAGTTAAACGAAGACTTAGATGTGACATAGAAGCTTGTCAAGTTAAACGAACACTAATAGAATGAATACTCGAATAAATGGAGAGCATACGAGATTGTAAAAATTATCTCTAAAAGTGGTCCTAGAACTAATGATAAAAAAAAATATGAGCTGTGTTAACGTGACAAATAAATATATGGAAACAAATAAAGTATTAGTAATAGATAGAAATGTTAAAAAAAAAAAAAGATAAAAGATAATCAGGATCGTGAGATTATGGAAAGAGGTAAAAGGAAGTAAGAGAAACATAAAGATTTACAAAGCATGGAAGAAACACAATAATGATGGATCAGGATTTGACAACCATCCATCAACAGTCATATTATATAGAGCAAGAACAAACAATCTGTTTGGCTCCAAATAATGGAGAAATACATTGAAATGAAAACACAACATGTCAGATTTGTGTAGCAGAGGAAGAGGATTTAGGACACTTTTTACTGCACCACACACGATATCAAAGTCAGAGAGAAAAAATGTCAGAATAACAACAGTTTTTAGAGAATAGCAATAAGATAACTGGATGTTTTTTTGTCTTGTGCTAAAATCATAGAACAAAAGAAACTGACTATATATAGTCAGGAAAATAGGTGCCATTGTAAAGGCAATGACTTCGACAATCATCTGATCTAATCTGAGAGAAAGAGAGAGAGAGAGAGAGAGAGAGAGAGAGAGAGATGAAAGGAGTTTACCTAAATACATCACACAGGGCACACAGGGCAACAGTCCCAGTAAAGGGGTCTGTCATTAATGAGAGAGAGAGAGAGAGAGAGAGAGAGAGAGAGAGAGAGAGAGAGAGAGAGAGAGAGAGGGAGAGAGGTGTAATCTGGAGTATGTTCTCAGCTCTTTTGTGTTGGATACTCTTCTTGTTTCTTCATTGTAATATTTCTAACAGTTGATAGAGGAACGCACGGAGGCAGAAAAACAGCAAGATTGGAGTGAAATGGAAAGACTTAGAAAAGGGAGGAATGGAGTAAGATTGGGGGAGGAGAGGAAGACTGGAGGAATGAAGAAAGAATGCAGGAAGTGAGAAAGATTGAAGGAAGGAAGAAAGATTGTACGAAAGGAGGAAGAAGACTTCAGGAATGGAGATGGATCGGATGGAGGGAAACAGAAGGAATTAAGATTGGAGGAACAACTAATGTTTGGGGGGAAGAGGAAGGTTGGAGAATGGGAGGAAGATTGGAGGATGAAAGAGAAGAAGCCTGGAGGAATGGTAGATGATTTGAGAAAGGTTGGAACATTGAAGGAATGGGTGATGATTAACCTATTTACTCACAGTGAGCTCAGTTGAGGACGGAACTGGGTATCTTGAAAAGCCAATAATGAAGGGAACCCCGGGATAGCGACCTATGAACTTCTCGACTATGAGCTGATAGGAGGAGGGCGGTACGCCTAGTATGCATTCGGGATAATCCCTCGCACAGGAACTCTGGGAGATAATGGGTTAAAAAAAGGGAGGGAGAGAGGAACATAGCAAAACTGGAGGAAAATAGGAAGACAGGAGGAAGATGAGTCGTGGAGAGAATGAAAGATGAAAGGAAGAAAAAACTGAAGGAGACTTTAGGGAATGTGAAATGATAAATGAAGAGAAGAACCTTAAAGGAAGACTAAACGAAGGGAGTAAGATGGGTGACCGAGAGAGAGGAAAGAAAATTAGAGGATGAAAAGAGAGACTGGATTTATAGGAAGGAAAGAATATATGATGAAGACAGGAAGACTGGAGACAGGGATTATGTCAGGAGGAAGAGATGGAGACAGGAGAAGGAAGTGAAGATTGGGAAAAGAAAGAAAGATTGGAAAAGGAGAGGAAGATTAGAGGAAGACTGGAGGAAGAAAAGATTTTGGAGAGAGGGAGGGAGACTGTTGGAAGGGAGGACGATTGGAGGAAGGAAGCAAGGAGGAGGAAATTTGGAGGAAAAGAACAATAATGATAAGGGAGAGAGAGAGAGAGAGAGAGAGAGAGAATAACTAAATGGACGGGGGGGTTAGCTGAATTAGACAGGATAAGCCGTGTATCTCGAAATGAACGAACCTTGATTTTGGCCTTGGTTCTATGCTACCAATGGATCAGACAGCTTTTTTCCTTTATTTTTATGAAGGGAAGGTTTTATGATTTCGTTCCTTCTCTTTTTTTTTTTATTTTTTTTGGTTCTCCCTTCTTCATAACCCCAGTACTCTTATGTCAGGTAGTTTTAAGAAAGCTGTTAGACTGCTGCTGTATCCATGACATGTGGCATTTTCTTTAAAGCTTACTCCAGATCATCATATACAAAAAACACCAAAATGAACAATGCAAAAGTAAGATCCAGCAGTATGTTCAAGATATTTCGTTTCAACACTCTCAAGCTCCTACGATCACTGTCACCTTGATATTATCTAAATTAATACGGTATTTGAAGGAATACAGTACAGTACTAGAATTGTCCCTCCATGTGAGTGTTAATGGTATTAATATGAACATTTTAGCTGCCCATACTCACTCTCAAATACACATATACTTCTAGTGTTGGTTGGAATACAATCCTGGAATATACCTGTTCCTACGATGGGCGTGTTAAGCTTAAAGATAAAAGAAAATGTGGAGTGAAAATGAACGCATGTAGTGTGTGTGTGTGTGTGTGTGTGTGTGTGTGTGTGTGTGTGTGTGTGTGTGTGTGTGTGTGTGTGTGTGTGTGTGTGTGTGTGTGTGTGTGTTTCAGGGACCAGGTCAATTCTGTTCATTAATTGCATCATTAGCCAAAGGATCAATACAGACTATTAATTAAATACGTGTAATTGAGGTCCAAGCGTTTTTGCGTGTGTTGTGAGGATCTTTGATGGGAGCACCGAAAAGGAAGAACGGGAGGGAGAGGAGATGGAGATGGAGAAAGGAGGGGAAAAAAGGGGGAAGTTGACTCAGAAAGCAGGTTAATGAAGAGTGAGGTGTCAAGGGAGAAAGGAAGAAAGAAGAGAGGGTTGTAGGAAAGGAAGAAAGAAGAATGGACGGAAATAGAAAGAAGAGAGTTTAAGATGAGAGCAAAACTTAGCTATGCAGGTTCAGAAATAGAAAAACAACAAAGAACTGAAAACATTGTGTATAGACGAATTTTATTAGGCTCAAAGGACACAGCTAAGTGTAGACGTACAGAAGACGTAGAAGCTAGTCTAGTTAAACAAAGACTAATAGCAAGAAGACTCGAATAAATGGAAAACATACTTTACTATAATAATATATAGAAAAACGGTCCTAGAACTAATGATAAAACAAAATATGAGCTGAGCTAACGTGACAAATAAATGTTTGGAAATAAGTATCAGTAACAGAGAGATAAAAAGATCTGAAAAAAAAAATAAAGGAGAAAACAAAATCTGGCACACAAGTAATAAGTAAGACAATCTTAAAGATTTACAGAGAATAAAAGAATCTGATTAAAGAAGAATGAGAAGATGACAACCATCCATCATCAGCCATGTTATACAGAGCAATAACAAACTGTTTGGCACTAAATAATAGAGAAATACATTGAAACGAAAACACAGCATGCCAGATGTGAAGCAGAGGAAGAGGATTTAGAACACATTTTACTACACCACATACCATATCAAAGTGAGGGAGTAAAAATGTCAGAATAACAGCAACAATTTTTAGGGAATAGGAGTACAATAAATGGCTGTTTTCCACGTGCTATAAACATAGAAGAAACTGACTTTATATTGAGTCTGGAAAATAAGAAGAAATAAGACACAGGAGGTAAACGTATGAAACCAAACATTGCTAAGGAGGTGCCATTCTAAAGGCAGTGACTCCGACAATTATCTCATCTGATCTGAGAGAGAGAGAGAGAGAGAGAGAGATGAAAGGAGTTTACATAAATACATCACACAGGGCACTCAGGGCGACATTGCCAGTTAAGGGGTCTGTCACTAATGAGAGAGAGAGAGAGAGAGAGAGAGAGAGAGAGAGAGAGAGAGAGAGAGAGAGAGAATATATAACTGGACGGGAGGGTTAGCTACATTCGACAGGGTAAGCCGTATGTCTCGAAATGAACGAACATTGATTGTGGATCTGGTTTTATGCTGTCAATGGATGGGACAGTATTTTTTTTTTTTTTTTTTTTGGGGGGGGGAAGGGGGGGAGGGTGGAGAGGGGGAGGTTTCATGGTTTCATTCCTTCTTTTTTTTTTTTTTTTTTCATCATAGTTCTTTCTTCTTAATAACGCCAGTACTCTTACGACAGGTAGTTTTAAGAAAGCTGTTTGAGTGTTGCTGTATCCATGACATGTGGCATTTTCTTAAAAGCGTACTCCAGATAATCTTATACGAAAAACACCAAAATGAACAATGCAAAAGTAAGTTCCAGCAGTGTGTTCAAGGCATATCCCGTTAACACCCTCAAGCTCCTACAATCACTCTCGCCTGAATACTGTCTAAAATCTAAAATCATCCGATGTTAGACGGAATACAGTACAGTGCTAGAATTGTCCCTCCATGTGAGCGTTAATGGTATTAGTATGAACACTTTAGATGCCCATACTCACTCTCAGCTACACATATACTTCTCATGCTGGGTAGAATACAATCCAGAAATATACCTGTTCGCAGCATTGGAGTGCCAAGCAAAAAGATAAAAGAAAATGTAAACCGAAAATGAACGCAGGTAGTGTGTGGGTGTGTGTGTGTGTGTGTGTGTGTGTGTGTGTGTGTGTGTGTGTGTGTGTGTGTGTGTGTGTGTGTTTAGGGACTAGGTAATTTCTTTTCATTAACTGCGTCATTAGCCAAAAGGATAATTACAGATTGTTACTTAAATATGTGTAGAAGTCCAAAGGTCTTTTGAGTTTATTATGAGGCATTTGATGGGAGCAGGCAAGAGGGAAAAAGGGAAGGAGAGAGGAAAGGAAGAAAAAAATGATAATAAAAAGAAGGAAGGGGACGCAGAAAGCACGTTAATGAAGAGAGATGGGTCAAAGGAAAAGGGAAGAAAGGAGAGAGGGTTGTAGGAAAGGAGAAAAAAAAAAGAGAGGACGGAAATAGGAAGAAGAGAATTAAGAATGAGAGCAAAAGTTAACTATATAGGCTCAGAAAAAGAAAAACTACAAGGAACTGAAAACATTGTGTATAGACAAACAGTATAAGGCTAATTTACACAGCTAATTGTACATGTAGAGGAGACGTAGGAGCTTGTCTAGTTAAACGTAGACGAAAAGAAAGAAGACTGGAGTAATCTGAAAACATACTATATTGTAAAAATTACCTCCAAAAACAGTATTAGAACTAATGATAAAAATACATATATACTGAGGTAACATGACGTAAATACATGGAAACAAGTTTTAATAACAGAGAGATAGAAAGGTTAGAAAAATAATAAAAGAGAAAACAAATTCTGGGACACAAGAGTAGGGTAAGGGCAAGTAATAAGTAAGACAAGCTTAAAGATTTACAGAGAATAAAAGAATCAGATTATAGAAGAATGAGAAGTTGACAACCATCCATCATCAGTCATGTTATACAGAGCAATAACAAACTGTTTGGCACTAAATAATAGAGAGATACACTGAAACGAAAACACAGCATGTCAGATTTGTGAAGCAGAGGACGAGGATTTAGAACACATTTTACTGCACCACACACCATAACAAAGTGAGGGAGTAAAAATGTCAGAACAACAGCAACAATTTTTAGGGAATAGGAGTAAGATTAATGGTTGTTTTCCATTTTGTGCTGAAAACATATAACAAAAGAAACTGACGTTATATAGAGTCTGGAAAATAAGAACAAATAAAACAAAGAAGGAAAACGACTGAAACGAACACTGCTAAGGAGGTGCAGTTGTAAAGGCAATGCCTCCGACAATCATCTGGTCTGGTTTGAGAGAGAGAGAGAGAGAGAGAGAGAGAGAGAGAGAGATGAAAGGAGTTTATATAACTACATCACACTGGGCACTCAGGGCAACATTCCCAGTAAAGGGGTCTGTCACTGATAAGAGAGAGAGAGAGAGAGAGAGAGAGAGAGTAATCTGCAGTATGTTCATAGCTCTTCTGTGCTGGATACTTTTCTTTTCTTCATTGTCATTATTCTTACAGTTGGTGGAGGAAGGCACGGGGGGAGAAAAGGGGGAAGATTGGAGTGAGGGAGGAGGACTTTGAAAAGGGAGGAATGGAGAAAGATTGGAGGAAAAAAGATAGATTGCAGGAACCGAGAGAGATTGGAGAGGAGAAAGATTCAAGGGGTGAAGAAAGATTGCAGGAAGCGAGAAAAATTGGATGAAGGGAGGAAGAAGACCGTGGGAATAGAGAATGATCCGAGGGAGAGAAAGAGATTGAATGCAAATGGGATGGAAAACAAGTCTGGAGAGAGAGAGAGAGAGAAGTAAGGAGGATGGGAGGAAGATTGGAGAAGGGAGAGAAGAAGCCTCAAGGAAAGGAGAAAGATCTGACAAAAGTAGGAACATTGGAGGACTGGATGAAGATTAAAGAAAGGGAGGGAGAAAGATTACAGGAAGATAGCCAAATTGGATGAGAATAGGAAAACAGGAGGAAGATTAGAAGTGTGGCGAATGAAAGGAGAATTGGAAAAAAAAATCAAGAAAACTTGAGGGAATGTGAAATAATGAATGAAGTGGAGAATATTAAAGAATGATTAGAGGGAGGGAGGAAGGTGGAAGAGGAGAGAGGAAAAAAAAAATAGAGGATGACAAGGAAAGAGGTAGACTGAAGGAAGATGAAGGAAGAGGTGAATTAATAGGAAGGAAAGAATATATGATGAAGAGAGGAAGACTGGAGGGAGGGATTAAGTCCGAAAGAAGAAAAGAAGATTTGAGAAGGAAGTGAAGATTCGAAGATGAAAGAAAGATTAGAAGATGAGAGGAAGATTAGAGGAAGAGTGGAGGAAGAAAAGATTTTGGAAGGAATGAGAGAGAGTGAAGGAAGGGAAGACGATTGGAGGAAGGAAGGAAGGAGGAGGAAATTTGGAGGAAAGAAACAATATTGATGAAAGAGAGAGAGTGGACGGATGAAAAAGGATGGGAGGAAGAGAGGGAGGGACGCTGAAGGACGACTGGAAAAAGGAAGGAATATGAGAGAGAGAGAGAGAGAGAGAGAGAGAGAGAGAGATGGCATGGAGACAGGTGGTGGGTATGTTAGAAGAGAGACAAGTTAGGTGCTTAGCTGCTCGTTAGTGTAGTCGGGAAATTAATGGAGTGGTGACTGTGTGCTGGATGGCTGCTGCTGATGTGGTGATGGTTGTGGTGGTAGTTGTGGTTGAGAGAGACTGAGAGAGAGAATAAGTAAATAGACGGGAGGGAGAGCTGGATTCTACAGTATAAGCCGTGTATCTCTGAATGAACGAACCTTGATTTTGTCTCCGGATTTATGCCATCACTGAATGGGACAGGTTTTTTGCCTTTTTTTTTTTTTTCGGGGGGGGGGAGGAAGATTTCATGGTTTCGTTCTTTTTTTTTTTTATTATGGTTTTTCCTTCTTCATAGCTCCAGTACTCTTATGACAGGTATTGTTAAGAAGCTGTCAGACTGCTGCTGCATCCATGACATGTGGCATTTTCTTAAAAGTTTATTCTACAGTAGGTCATCATATACGAAAGACACCAAAATGAACAACGCAAAAGTAAGATCCAGCAGTGTGTTCAAGGCATTTCCTGTTAACACTCTCTAGCTACTACGATCGCATCTGAATACTATCCAAAATCGTCCGGTGTTCGACTGAATACAGTACAGTACTTTAATTGTCCCTCCATGGGAAGGTTAATGGTATTAGTATGAACACTTTCGCTACCCATACTCACACTCAGATACACATATACTTCTCATGTTGGGTGGAAAAAATCCTGGAATATACCTGTTTCCAGAATAGGAGTGCTAAGCTTAAAGATAATAGAATATATAGGGTGAAGAAAGAACGCACGTGTGTGTGTGTGTGTGTGTGTGTGTGTGTGTGTGTGTGTGTGTGTGTGTGTGTGTGTGTGTGTGTGTGTGTGTGTTGTAGCGACGAGGTCAATTCTGCTCATTAACCGCGTCATTAGCCAAAAGGTTCATGAATGACTTAATTAAATATGTGTAATTGAAGTCCGAAGGTGTTTGCGTGTGTTGTGACGCTCTTTGATGGGAGCTTGGAGGAGGAAAAAGGGAGGGTAAGAGGAAAAGGTGAAAGGAATTAAAGAAAAAAAAAAAGAATGAGGACGCAGAAAGCAGGTTAATGAGGAGAGGGGCCAAAGGAAAAAGGAAGAAAGAAGAGAGTGCTGTAAGAACGAAAGAAAAAAGAGGGGACGGAAATAGGAAGAAGAGAATTATGGATGAGAGCAAAAGTTAGCTAGACACGGTCAGAAATAGAAAAACTACAAAATACTGAAAACATTGTGTATAGACGAATATTACGAGCCTCAAAATACACAGCTAACTGTAGGCTTAGAGGAGACGTAGAACCTAGCCTAGTTAAACGAAGGCTAATGGAAACAAGACTCGAATGAATGGAAAACATACAAGATTATAAACTGTATCTCTAAAAACGGTCTTAGATCTAATGATAAAAAAAAAATATGAGCTGTGCTAACTTGACAAACACATATATGGAAAAAAAAAAGGTATTAATAATAGAGAGATAGAGAGGTTAGAAGAAAACATAATAAAAGAGAAAACAAAATCAGTGATACAAGAGTATGGGAAGGGCAAGTAACAAGTAAGACAGACTTAAAGATTAGCAGAGAATAGAATAATCAGAGAAGAATGAGAAGATGACAACCATCCATCATCAGTCATGTTATACAGAGCAAGAATAAAAAACTGCTGAGCACTAAATAATAGAGAAATACAATGAAACGAAAATAAAGCATGTCAGATATTTGAGGCAGAGGAAGAGGTTTTAGAACACTTTTTACTGCGCCACACACGATATCAAAGTGAGAGTAAAAATGTCGGAATAACAAAAACAATTTTTAGAGAATAAGAGTAAGGTAATTGGATGTTTTCTACCTTGTACTAAAAACATACAACAAAAGAAACGGACTTTATAGAGAGTCAGGAAAATATGAATAAATCAGACAAAGGAGGTAAACGACTGAAACCAAACATTGGTAAGGAGATGCCGTTGTAAAGGCAATATTCCAACAATCATCTGATCTGATCTGAGATAGAAAGATAGATAGACAGATAGATAGAGATAGATAGATAGATAGATAGATAGATAGAGAGAGAGAGAGAGAGAGAGAGAGATGAAAGGAGTTCACATATATACATCACACAGGGCACTCAGGGCAACAGTCCTTGTTAAAAGGTCTGTCGTTAATGAGAGAGAGAGAGAGAGAGAGAGAGAGAGAGAGAGAGAGAGAGATGGCATGGAGACAGGTGGTGGGTATGTTAGAAGTGAGACAAGTTAGGTGCTTAGCTGCTCGTTAGTGTAGTCGGGAAATTAATGGAGTGGTGACTGTGTGCTGGATGGCTGCTGCTGATGTGGTGTTGGTTGCGATTGTAGCTGTGGTTGTTTGTGTGGTTGTGATTGTGAGTGTGTCTGTGGGGATATTTGTGGTTATTGTGGTTGTGGTTGGTTGTGATTGATGTCGTGGTTTTTACCGTGGGTGTGGTTTTGATTGTGGTTGTTATCGTGGGTGTTGTTTTCGATGTTTTTGTGGGTGTGGTTGTGTGTGGCTGTGGGTTAGGTTGTGGTAATTTTGGTTACGGGTGTGGTTGTGGGAATGGCTGTGAATTAGGGTATGTATTTTGGAGTTACAATCACAACCTGCAATTGATATTCATATTATGGCGATTGTACTCCTATTATGGCGTATTTGAAGCCTCGGTGGAAAGATAGAGTGTTTGCCTTGCCATCTGCTTGAGCCCTGAGTCTAAGTATCAAAACACAAGACGCGGCCAGCATTTAATCTCTTGAGTCTGGTGATGGTCTGTATGCTTCCTATTTGCT
This sequence comes from Coenobita brevimanus, assembly GCF_032717465.1. Classification (NCBI taxonomy): domain Eukaryota; kingdom Metazoa; phylum Arthropoda; class Malacostraca; order Decapoda; family Coenobitidae; genus Coenobita; species Coenobita brevimanus. Next base: position 30,859,126 of record NC_136957.1, on the reverse strand, counting down.
ACCACTTTAGGCGTTTACTCAAGTTACAAGGGTTTCTCGAGAGCGAAGCAGCAACTGAATGCTGTATCCATACCTCTCATGTCGAAGGAAATTTGTAAAGTTGAATAATAACATCTCGCAACAGCAAAAATATACTACGAATTAAATGATCCTGTTGCAGGAGTTTAAGTGGTTACCCGTTCATGTGTTTGTTTTTGTTCAAACTATACAGTTCAGAGTTAGGGTAGACATAAAGTGACAAACACAGACATAATCCTCACAACACTTCGACCCCCACATCCATCACTTTCACTACAGACATCCCGGCATCCCTTACCCTCTCGTACTGCTCCATCATGGGGAAAGGTTCATTCTTGTTACCATGTTCCCTTCGAGGAGACGGTCCGGAACTGCAGTAGGCCTCACAAGGAATGTTACAGCTACAGTTATAGGTTCTTACAGCTGTGACTTCCGATTAGGAGGTAGACAGTGGATTGTCATCAACTTTGCTTTCTCTTAATCTCCTTGTGGAGAATTGCCTAAATTGTATTTAATTCCACAAATGACAGACAATATGACTCCTCAGGGGAAACTTAGGACACCAAAACTTACATAAAGATCTCCATCTACATTCTAGCTTACTAAAATATCATAGCTAATAAAACTCTCTGAAGTTGAAGGGCAAGGTCCAAGAAGTGTGCCTGACTTACTTATGGAGAAACAACTATTAACACTGACTCTGGATTGTCTCCAGCTATAAAGTGATATTTTTGTAAGTACTCCTGGGTTTGGGTACCAAAATAAACGTACAAGCAAATCTCTGCCTTTATTAAGATCTGTAACTATAGGAGTACAAGGACCAGTGAACCGAAAATCTACTAACGTGTCTTGTTCCTCCTACAAAAACAAATAATAGCGCTGCATCTATTTATCGATCGAATCCTAGATATCTTACCCCCGTAAGCGGTGGCAACAAATGATTCGCCTGTATGGCACCCTGTCCTTCAGCAACAGGCTGCTCGCTCTCTCTCTCTCTCTCTCTCTCTCACACACACACACACACACACACACACACACACACACACACACACACACACACACCTCATCTGCCTACCCCGTCACTCCATCTCATTTTCGATTTCCCATGTCTCCTCCCCCCATCTCACCTACATACCCTCTCCTATTCAGGTTATCATTCCCCATCATCTCCTTATTGTCAAACCATTTCAGAACATTTATCAAAATATTTTCACTCACATTCACATCTACACCGCAACGCTCCTTCACTTCCTCATTTGTCTATCTGCCTCTAATTCACTGCACTTATTTTTTTATATCTCAGATAAATCATATCCACTGCCCTAACTCTTGACTTGTGTCTTTCCAACTGGGTCCAAGCTTCACTTCCTTAAGCTAGATCTGGGGACAGAATGTTCTTTTGTAACGATGTTCTTTGCTTCCATGGAGAGAATTGATCAGAAGTCGGTTTGTGAATAAGGGATCTGTCTGTTCAAGTATCACACTGATGTGGAGAGCTGGAGGGGATATTTTGGAGCGAGAGAGCACGTAAGGGTGGAACGACAATGAGGGCAGTTGTGGACAGTATGGACAATGCGATGAGAGAGAGAGAGAGAGAGAGAGAGAGAGAGAGAGAGAGAGAGTACATGGGTGGGAGAGTTAGCTGGACTTGTCAGGGTAAACAGTGTCTCTCCAAATGAACGGGCCTTGATTTTGACTCTCTTGTATTTTGTTTTCTAGGGATGGAAGTATTCTTTCCTTTCTTCTTTATAGGGGGGTTTCATGGTTTCCTATCTTCTTGCTTTATAGTTCTTGCTTCTTCATAACCCATTTGCTCGTATGATAAAATGTAGTTTGTATTTTTCATTTTCATCAAGACACCACCAAACGATTTGAACTGTGCCAGTCATAAGTCGCTCTTTATTTGAATAACAATGCCTGGAAGCAATAAGTATATATATATATATATATATATATATATATATATATATATATATATATATATATATATATATATATATATACTAATTTAAGAACATTCACCCTTCCCTCTCTATATTTCTGGTATTAGGAAGGAGTATTTTTTATAATCTTATAACAGTTACCTTCTGTCATAAAAGGAACGGCTTAATATATATATATATATATATATATATATATATATATATATATATATATATATATATATATATATATTACTGTTTACCCTAAAAAATTTGAGGGGCTAACCAATCGCGTTTCCATCACAAAATGTTTCTATTTACCATTATCCTTGTTCCCATACCGTCACTGAGCCGTCAATGACCAATTCTGACAAAAGAGAAGAAATAATTTTCGTATTCCTTTGAGTGCCGCGATTTCCGATGATTTCGCTTAGTCGCGTCACGCGCGACCGCAAAAAGTTTTTGTTTGATATTTTTCTGACATTCCCTGGAGTTTAACCCGACCTAATGCAAAAAGGATTAGGTCGATATCTATTACAGTTTTCTCGAGAGAAATGAATAAACATACAGAGATACACACACACAGAGTCAGCTTCACTTTATTATATCTATATATATATCTGTCTACCTATGTAAATACAAATTAATAAAAATATGTATATAAAAATATATATATATATATATATATATATATATATATATATATATATATATATGAATATTTATATATTGTATATCTACATCTATATCTATCTATCTATCTACACACACACACACACACACACACACACACACACACACATATATATACATATCTATATATCTATATCTATCTTGCTATCTATATCTATGTATCTATCTACAGTATGTATCTATGTATCTTTATATATATATATATATATATATATATATATATATATATATATATATATATACCCAGACACACACACACACTGTATATACATATCTATAGCTTTTTTTTTTTTTTATGTGCTCGACTCTGGGCATAGGCTTCACAGCCTGCTCCCAAGGCCCAGTAGTCCTC
>NC_136957.1:30833641-30851141 GCF_032717465.1 Coenobita brevimanus | reverse complement strand
AAAGACTAAGATACAGGGGTAAGTGAGCGAGTGAGAGAAAATAAGAGGGAAATGAGAGCGTAAGTGATGTGTGATTGAGGGACAGAGAAAAAATAGAGAGAGAAAGAAGAGAGGCAGAGCAACAATGAGTGAGTGTGATAAAGGAAAGGAAAAAAAAAAGAAAGAGCCTGGGAAGAGAAGAGAGTGAAATTTATCTGGGAAGAGAAAAGCGAAAGGATAGCCAAGAAGGAAAGGCACACACACACACACACACACACACACACACACACACACACACACACACACACACACACACATAAAAAAAAAGAAAGAGGCAATAGTAAAATTAAGCGGTTTACCCTGATCGCATTACAACCTCTCAATTAATGGATCACTGAGAATCGCTTTTTTCTCATATCAGTCCATCTGTCTATCTATTTCCGTTTATTGGTGTATTTCTCTATCATTGTGCCTATATATGTTTATTTTAGTGCACGTTCATCTAATTCTATATGATCCTCGCTTCTCACACATTTTACTGCTAAGAAGAAGTAGAAGAGAAAAAGTACGAAGAAGAGGATGAAGAAGGAGTGTGGAGGTTGATACGACGTTGACAATATGGGACACGGTCGGGAAAACAACTTTATCAATTAATGAAGAGAAGGTGGAGGTGAGGGACTGAGGGAAGGCGAGGTTAGGGGGGAGAGAGAACGAGGGAGGGAGAGGTTAGGAGGAGAGAGAGAGAGAGAGAGAGAGAGAGAGAGAGAGAGAGAGAGAGAGTGAGAGGATGGATTGAAGAGGGGTATGGTAAAGGGAGTGAAAGGGAAACGGAGAAGGAAAAGGGAGCGAAGGGAGGGGTATGGTAAAGGGGAGAGGGAGATGTGATAAGAAATAGGAATGTTGAAGAGCGGAAAGGAAAGGTAAACGAGAAAGGGAGAGGAAGAAGGAAAGGAAGAGGGAGAGTGGGATCGAGGCAGGGAGAATTAAAGGAAAAGGGCGAAGAAAGCCACCCACAGCAAACACTACCATTGTATCAGGAACAACAACAATCCCAGCTACCACATTCACCACAACAGCCACAACATAGAACGACAGCCACAAGCCACCACCACAACAACTACTACCCGTACAACACTAAGCAAGGCAAACCCACTCCACTGGCCTCAATAACCAGATTACCTCCAACCCACGTCTATCATATTAGCGGATTTAACACACGTGCACACCATGCTAACCCTCCTAACACGAATTAAAGCTTAGCTGTTGTGCCGTGGTTACTCCAACGTATTTCTGTCCAGCTTATGTGTGGCCTATCTTCATGACAGACTCAGCTACGTGATTATGAGAGAAATTTGCCTTGGCTACTTTAAGATGATTTGGTTTAGTTTAGATGTGGCCCCTCGTCCTTTAAGATTTAAAGTAAACTATGTGTAATTGCCTTATTCAGTACTGAATTGGAAATGTATAAAATAATGCATATACAAAGGACTTAAAAGTAACTGATGTCCCTTCTCTTTATTCACTATTAAGTATTGTCAGTAAGGTACTCCATCATCCACTACTTCGTTCAGTACTCAGAATAAACATGGAGTGGAATATAACGAACACATGAATGAATAAAAAATAACTATACTGACACACATAGTACTACAGACAAATAAGTGCCAAGCTAGCCAGCATTAAGATTAAATTAAAATGATCTTGAAAATCTATTTTAAAGAGATTCCTCAACCCGATATGAAACTGTAAATATATATGGGGTTGGAAGTGTTACTTCCCAAGCAAGGCACTGCGTCACGTTTGGAGTGGGCTGCTGCGTAGATTCCCTGCAGTAATTATCTGACCTGTGTGGCTGTGTACACTGGTAATAATGGCCGTGGAAATGGTAAACAGTCACTCTCCTATTCGAAAACAAGCTATGGCTGGTGTGTTTTTCCTAGTATTATACACATACTGTACTGTAGTTTTTTACATGTACATTTTTCTTTTCAGTAAATGATGTGTACCCAAAAATTTGTTTATGATAACAGGTAATAAGAAAAACAGTCTTTTCGCTATAATGTAAACTGCCCAGAGAGAGAGAGAGAGAGAGAGAAATGTACAGATGGACAAATACATAAAAAGAGAGAGAGAGAGAGAGAGAGAGAGAGAGAGAAATGTATAGATGGACAGATACATAAAGAGAGAGAGAGAGAAATGGGAGAAATGGAGATCCCCCGAGCTAAGCCCTGTATTGGACTATATAGTCCCGCTAGGGTTACAGGAGCGAGCTACCACTCCCGTGGCAGCCCGGGCGAGGCTCGAACTCACAATCCCCCGATTACGAGTCCGGCGCGCTACCACTGTGCTACCGCGCCCCCCCAGAGAGAGAGAGGGAGAGAGAGAGAGAGAGAGATTTAGATACATATATGTACAGATAGATAGACAGATAGGTAAATAGAGAGATAGAGAGATGTAGAGATATACTGATGGCTAGACGGGTAAATAGAAAGACAGGTAGGGTAGATATGTTTACTTGTGTAACTAGGTACGATAGTTTCTTGCGGACAGACAGGGTTGAAGGAACATGCTCTTTTTGCATTATTCAGCATTCATACAGACTTTCCAGTAGATACTGTTTACCTGAGAACCAATGTAATTTACCCCCGATGCATCCAGAGTACCCTCCTGAAGAGAACTGGATAATGCAGAAGCAGCATCGTCGCCAACCTCGTCTGCCTGCAATATATATATATATATATATATATATATATATATATATATATATATATATATATATATATATTATGTGACTCTGGGCATAGGCTTCACAGCCTGGTCCCAAGGCCCAGTAGTCCTCCTCCATTCCATACACCTCCACATGTCACCACTTCGGCGCTAACATCCACCGTCCATTTTGAATATATGCTAGGGCCGTCTCATACAGGGCTGGTGTATTGGTATTAGCGGGGGTATTTTTACGACGTGTCGGCGGGTCTTGTGGTTGATCAGTAAAGTCTGATTTCCTTAAACTGTTCCCTGCCCCAGCGAGGATTTGAACCTGGGTCCGGTAGGACTGCAGGGTACCTCTCAACCGACTGAGCCACCGCATATATATATATATATATATATATATATATATATATATATATATATATATTGGAGAGACACATTACACTCTTGTGTACAAATGTTTTTCACGCCCCTGACCGGGAATCGAACCCGAGACTTCTAAATTTAAGTCAGGCACTGTAACAATACACCATGGCGTGATAAAAGCTGGACTACCTGAATTTTTTTTGGCAAACCAGGTATATCCAGTATGGGAGGATATATTTCAACCACAACACATCAGGATTATTGCTAAGTCCCACGCAACTTGGCAAAGGACAGAGCAGTTTTAATCTGTCCCAGCCAGAACACGAGCGTCTTTATATGTTGGAGCGTCTGTATATGTAATGGTAACAGTGCCTGACTTTTGCCTAGAAGTCTCGGATTCGATTCCCGTGAAAAACATATATATATATATATATATATATATATATATATATATATATATATATATATATATATATATATATATATACTTCTATCTATCTGGCTATCTATATATCTATATGAAAAAAAAGCGTATAAGGGAAAAGAATTGTTGAGCAACAAGAAATAAGAAAACACAATTTGATGGGGACTCCCATCATCCATTCACTTTGATGTAGGGTTGCCTTCATGTGTCAGAGGGACGAGACAAATGGTTTACTGTAACCCAGGCAAGCATTTACAACGATGGGTAGTAACCCTATAGCCAAATGACGCTCTGTGATCTAGTTCCTTAAACTACTATAACTCACTAGATTCTAGTGGTTTAAAGAACTCGAATTAGAGTTTAAATCCAAAGACTGTTGGGGATTATCACTTACATAATGCCGCTTGTGGATGACCGAGGCTGGACAGTGGACACCCTCCCACTGAAAACATGGAGTGAGGAGACTAGCCCTGGATCCCTACGCTACTAATGGGGCAGAAAGGGATTAAATGATTGATAGAAAAAAATGCACAAACCATGGATAATAATAGCAACAACAACACCAATAATAATAATAATAATATAATAATAACTAGAATTCTGAAAATGCTGAAGCAATATTCAAACAACTCCACATTCCAGATACAAATGTATTTATCACTGTAGACCCAATATTAAGGAACTTTTGGTATGACAAAAATTTTTACGGATTTTGACCTGTGACCTTGAGATCAAGGTCAAGGTCATTCATACTACGCAAATCATGTTCACTCATGACCCATTACATTTCCACCGAGTTTGGTCAAAATCGGCCAAAAACATTACGATTTAGCATTTTCAGGCGTGGGGCTGTGGCGGCAGAGAAAAAAAAAATCGATAAAAGAAAAGAAAAAAAAAAGGGAGATGATGGAATGCCGCACTTTCCGATCACGAAAATTACTGGGTTACAGGATCAAATCTCAAAACTGGCACAATTGCTCTCCCTCTGCCCTCCTCGGAGACAATGTGGTAGCATAGGCCGGAGCATACTGTACAGCGGAAGACCAACCTGACTGCCAGAGTAAGCTGACCCCACCCCCCAAAAAAAAAAAAAAAAAAAAAAATAAATATATATATATATATATATATATATATATATATATATATATATATACACACACACACACATACACACACAGTACCGCCTTGACCAGAATGTGATTTAGGAAACCCTTTTCAGACGCCACAAGAGATAATTACTTTGGTGGGAGAAGAAAATGCAGCCCTCAAGACCAGGTTATATAATTCTAGAACCTCTAACTTGAACAGGTAATACAATAAATTCAGCCTAGGCACCTACATGCGTTGCAAACCAGTAACGATGATTCACCGCAACCCACCAAATATTTAACTGATTTAAAAAAAAAAAATGTGCTTCCTTGGTAAAGGCTTATACTGTAGACCAAAAGTAATTGCAGCCCAACAGCTCATGTACACAATGGAAAAAATAGCGTTTGTACAGTATAGAAAGTTACCTCGTAATGCTCATAAAGATACAGAATAATTCACGCCCAACCTACTAAGGTATACAAGGCAAAGTGTTCATATAGCATAGAGTTACCTCCTAACTTACTAGTCACTAGCACTCCTTAACACAGACACTTATAAAATGCAAAATTAATTCACAACCCCAACCAACTTAGGTACCCAATGAGGAAAATAATAGTCATACAGTATAGCTAGAAGGTCTGCCTTAACAAATCAGTCAGTCACCTTCACCTTCTACGGTGAGTGACACATTTCCACTGGGTTACTCTTCTTGGAGCTCCACGACACCAGGCAGGTACACAGTAAAACCTCCCGCACTCTGGTACTTGAATGCTAATACTGGGGAAAACCACACCACCGCGACTCTCCTGGTCCCCACTTAAACCCCAGTGCCCAGCCCTCGATCACATCAGCCATGGAAAGGTTCGCGTGAAGCCTACAGCGCAGGAAAACAGCTACACGAAATCCACATTTTCATGTTTTTTAAATGGCTAAACTGACTTAATATTGTCACCAACGAATACAGAAAAGTACAAACAACTCGGCCATACCATATAGCAATGCTCACTTCTTAGCTAAACCAAGCTATACTGAATTTTCCTTCACTCCAACACCACCCAAACAAACGTCCGATTCCTCTCACAAAAAAAAAATGTATGCCTACAAAAGAAATCCGTTACTCGTTCTTTACAAGGAAGTGTAACTATTACCTTAATGTTAAATGATAGGAGACTCACCCTCAACAGTCCAACACCACCACTCTGTTTCAATACCAAACTGAATTTTTGATCCATAAACAAACACAGCGGGGGGCCATTTGAAAGCACCGGCGGCGCTACAAGGCGGCCATTTTGATTTTCCTCAGTATTTCAAAAAGTATTTGTTGGTTCTCAGTATCAATACTCAGGTGCACTAGTATATGCTGACGACTGCATACCAGAACATTTGCAAAGCAGTTTATTTAGCTTTGGCTGCGCAGGAGAGAGAGAGAGAGAGAGAGAGAGAGAGAGAGAGAGAGAGAGAGAGAGAGAGGCGCTAGTGCGGAACTAGAGCTAGGGAAAAAAAAAAAGTGCCCCAAAAAATCTGCAACCAAGATACATCACTCGCGAAAATTTCGTCTCTTTCTCGAACTGTTTTGGAATGGCAGCCTTCTAGATCCCCCCCCCCCCGAAAAAAAAAATCTACAATATCAATAAGAACTCCATAGAACGTGGAGTTCTTAATAACAGTAAAATAATATAAAGTGTGAAGTTAGGCCGAATTAGATACGACTATGAAATACTGGTATATACTATATCAATATTTCGTCATATCCGATGTGATACACTGTATATATATATATATATATATATATATATATATATATATATATATATATATATATATATATATATATATATATATATATATATTCCTAACCACACCCATACTTTTTCATTTAAAAAAATCATTGCATTCTAAATTCAGTGACTTAGTAAGAGAGAATTTTTTCCGACTAGTTTCTGGATAATATGCAAATTATGACCCGGAAAGCCCTTCATACAGTAATATTTTACGAATAAGTTAGGTGGCCATAATTATCACATAAATTACCTTATTTCTCTCTCTCTCTCTCTCTAAAAAAAAAAAAAAGAATAATAACATTGATCTCTGTATTAGCCCCTTCCATCCAATTTTTTATTTTTATTTTTTGGAACCACCAGATAATTGTACTGAACCCAAAAGATCTCCATTTATGGATGAAGGCCATATCTTGCCCATAAAATCTGAAAAGTCTCCCCTGAGCTGAATCTCATCGTCTGGATATAGCATAGTGATAATTCTAAACGGGTCATCGTAGTGAAGAGGCTTGGATGTTCTAAAAATTGCACTGATTTTGGTGTATTAATTATTGATGGCATGGGTGGTTTCGTAACACCTCGTAAGCGATTTGTTTTGAATGTTGCACCTTAATATTCTCGTGCATCTCGTCTATATCATATCAACACAAACTTTTCATGAATAAGACAGGAGGATACTGAGGTGCAATATGTAGAATAAACCGCGAAGGAAGAGGTGCTACGAAGCCACCTATGCCACTCAGAATGTGGTTCTACAATATATGTACGGGATAAGTGGCTATGGATTAGTGAATGAATTATCCTGCTTTTCGTTAATCGGGTCTTCATAGTTGCTTTGTTTTCATCTGACAGAACTGGGTCACTCCAGCAACTTGAATACTAAGCCGTGGTTGTATGAAATTCGGTGTCTAAATTCTGAGGTAGGAATGAGCCTCCTTGGTTACTGGATAAATCAACCCTCCAGTCTGAGTGCACTTTGCCATCAACTGAGCTGAAATGGGTTAAGGATGTTTATCAGAGAAAACGAGCAAAGGAGACAGTGCAGCAGCAAAGTGGCATATTATTCCGGATAGGTAAGTGATCTGCTACCGTTGTAATATGTTCCTAACTGCCTTACTGTTAACGGTCTACCCTCAGCTGAAAAGAAAAAAAAATCTCTTCTACAACCGGCTTGAAATATATATAAGAAAATATTACTGTACTGATGGACTCAGAGCAATCTAAGTACAAAAACTACAGTTCCAAATAATGGCATCATGCACTTAATAATGATGACGATGATGATGATAATAATAATAATAATAATAATAATAAAGTCATGAAGAACGTCATCACAAAACTCATCACTAAATGTTGTCAAGTAAACACACTCTTGCAAACTTTCCAAAAATTACACAAGCGAAGGAAATGTGACGCTGACGTAATCAAAAAACATGAAATTAATAGTCTGAAATGTATTAAAAAACAGGGAAAATATGGTAATTGTGACAATATTACTTTGAGTTACAGCAAGTGAATATTTTACTGGGAGGAACAACAATTGCAGCAAGCTTCCAGACAAAAACAGGAGTGCAAGGGGAGGTCACACACACACACACACACACACACACACACACACACACACACACAATGCTACATAATTATGGCACACCACTAACTGAACAAATTCCGACATAACACAGGCTCAACTTTTAAGATGACTTGGACCTTAAATTTCTTACAGCTTTCGCCTGAGACACCATTTTTACAAGTACCGTACTGGTCCAGGACCCTAAGAAGCGACTTCCCAATGGTCTAAGGACATGAAACGAGGGCTTCAGCTCAGGGGCGCACCGGGGGGGGGGGGGCAAGGGGGCCATGGCCCTCCCCAAAATTTCCTTCCTTGTTAGAAACAAAATACGCTAATAGTCGCTTTTTTTTTCTTTTTTTTTTTTTTCTCTAGCCACAATTTTCATTTTTATGGTCCCCTTCCCCCGAAAAATATTCCTGTGTGCGCCCCAGCTTCAGCTCTCTAAGGCATGGCTTTGCTGAAGCTTCTGTGGTCTATCTGAGTCTAGTTTCCAAAAATCGTTAGTGAGATGCTCCAGCATCTAAAAATATATGTTCGAAAATATCTATTTATCTATCTCTCTATTGCCAGACTCCATAATCCCGTAAGGGGTGGCCATTTGACTTTGAGTTGTTTTACGGGGAGGGGCACTAACCCTCCATCAACCCACCTGTTGACACGTAGAGAGCTCGTATGGTTTGGGTATATGGTTACCACCCAGCGTTGTAAATGGTTTCTTGGCTTACGGGAAACCATTTGGCTTGTCACTCAATGTAGAGCCACCTGTAAAGGAAGAAAAACTATAAGAAGTGACAGGAAAAATGGGAGAAATAGGAAAAGGGAAGGGCAGACAGAAAAAAGAATGATAAAGGCTAAGGAAGAAGTAGGCAGCACTACATCAAGTGAGTGGATGATGGTCGCCACCAATAACGTAAAAAAAAAAAAAAAAAATGAAGTGAGAAAAAAATGAATGAATGAAAACATGGGAATACTTTAAAGGGAAATAATATACTATAAAATATTCTGACTCGAAACTGACGTTTGAGTGAAACAATTTAAATGCTCAAGAAATAACTGAATGGTTTGAGAGAAAACTGTATAGCTCAAAGCTTCAGAAAATTGAAAGAGAAAAATATTTCGAAAGTGTGAGCAGCATCGATAGGAAAGAAACACTGAATAAAGCTTTCCAGAATTGAAACTCCAAGAATATGCGCCGCTTGCGAAGAAGAGATGACACGTAACTGGGAAAAAATCGCATGAAAATAAGTGGATGTTCTTGCTATAAGGAAGTTGAGTCCGCCTCACGACGCACCAAACTCGCTCCCTCAGCGTAACAAAGTAGTGCCTCGTTATGCATATCCGCCACGAATATGGAGATGGAACTCATTTCTGGCAAGAGAGAGGAGGCAGTGAGGTGACAGTCGCATTTCCCGTTGCCAAGTGAGCGAGAGAAGGCGAGAAGAGAGAAAGAGAGAGTGGGAGAGAAGAGAGAAAGAGAGGAGTGGGCGAGAGGGAGGGAGGGAGCGCTCTTGAATTTCCCTCCCCGTCTCGGTGTTGCCATACGCCGTTCACAACATTTTACTCCCGCCATTTTTCCTGCCTCTTTGCTTATTTAAATTTACTGAATGCAGTTGCCATAACCAATCAGAGAAGGCTTTTGACCGCTGACCTTTGCTGTCCTTGACCCAGCTTGACCTAGGTGTGGCTGTGTGGGCATTGAAGAGAAAAAATTAATCTGCAAAACATTCTGAGCGGGAAATGAAGTGGAAATAAGAGCAAAGGCTTTAGTGAAATTGTCGGGAAAAAGATTTGCTGCATTGCTATCTATCTGTCTATTGCCAGACGGCTTAATCCGGCAAGGAGTGGCCACAAACAAATCGCCTCCATGTCGCCCTGTCCCCCGCCATTTTACTGCCCTGCTCCCAGCTCATACCCCCCCTCTCATATACCTCTCGTGCTGCATTGCACGATAAGAAATTATTATTATTATTATTATTATTATTATTATGGTGTCAGTGGAGGCGCACACCATCCATTCTCTCCATGCACTGCGTGGCTGCAACCTTGAGTACATTGTGACGAGCAAAATGTTCTCTTGTAGCCCAACTAAATGAAGCCTAGCAGTCTAATGGGTCTAGGAGTTTATTGTTTATATAATGCCATCTAGGCATGAGTGAGACGGGTCATTCTTGCCTTTAATGTTAGGGCCAAGTAGCATAGCCCCGGCCCCAGTGTTCCCGATGTGACAAATGGACTATGGTGGTTAAAATTTTATCATACTGAACGAGTTCAAGGATATTGTTTGTATCGCTTCATTACAAGAGCTTCATCCTAAACGAAGAAGAAATATAGATATCTTTGCATAAAAAAAATGAAATAGAATTTTTATTGAAGTAAAAGGGAGATATTATTATTCTTTCACTGGGTCTATCCTTAGCAGAAACACAAAGATGCAGTGAAAAAAATTTAACATTATCACAGCAGTAAAACGATGCAGTTGTACTGTAGTGAAGGAGGTCAAAAAACAAAAATACACACATACCACTTTGTTTTTACACCATCCTCTACATAAAACCTGACTATTTTGCACTTACTGGTGTAGGGGTGCCTCTGCAGCGGGTGTATGTGGGGTGTATGGGGTGCATGGCTCCTGCAGCTCTGGCGCTGGGGTCATAAGTATCAGGAAGATGCATCATATTAAGGAGGAGGTTCATCCATATGGATACTCTTCCCTCCTCGACGCAACATCTTGTCTGGAAAACGAAAAAAAAAAAAAAAAAAAAAATTCAGTACTGGTATCTATCTTTTACTACAGCCAAACTCCTCAGTCCCAGAGGGGGTGGCTACAAACAGACCCCAAGTCACCATGTTCTATGCAGTCAAGCTGTCTTCCCTGCCTCTCACCACTCTCATTCATTTACTTTTCCACACGGTTCATTCACATAACCCTCAGTCTCCTTCTTCCTCTGACTCATCGCATACAGGCAGTTCTCGTTACCTGTATGTATAGGGAAAGAACAAGAGCTGAAAAACAGAAATATTCATTTTGCAACTGATTAGTAAATACCTGGAATGTATTACCTCAGTATGTAGCGAATTCGAAGTTAGTTTTGCATTCTGAGAGAAATTTAGATTAAGTTTGAAGTAATTGCTCGTTTTGTTTCGCTTTTAATGGCCTTATTATTATTATTATTATTATTATTGTGGTTATTATTATTATTATTATTATTATTATGGCAGAGAAAGGTAAATAATGCATGGATCGGTATATATTATTATTCTTATTGTTATTATTATTATGTGGTTGGTGGGGGTGCTCACAATCCACATACTCGATGTAGTGCTGGTCTCAGGTGACTGCCCTTTCTTCTCTTCCTTCTTTCCAAACGTCCTCTTCTGTCTCTCCTTCATTCGTTCCTCTTCCTTCTGTCTGCGGGTGACTATACACTGAGTAACAAGCCAAATGGTTTCCTGTACACCAGGAAACCATTTACTACGTTGGGTGGTAACCGTATAACCAAATTATACTGCCTAGTAATTTAATGGGCAACAAGTGCTCGTGGGCCCTTCGGGCCCCTCGCACTTGCTTCTGCAGAGGGCTCTCGCGTTTATGTGCTGTTCTATTGTAGCTTTGTCACTTGGATTTTTTTCAGCTAACCAATTGATCGTGTTATTTGCAGCTTCGGGAATGGAACCTAAGTTGTCCGAACGCAAGTCTGAAATAATTTAGTTGTACCTGTGGGCAAAAAATTCTACGGAGATCCTTCGCCGGGCGCCAAGAGCGGTGTTTTTTTGGTCAAAATGTGATCGCTCATTAAATATAGTAAAAGTTTTTCAGTCGTGATGGGACCAAGTTTTTTCACCTCAGCGAATTTTTTGCGACTTCTGTGCCAATTTTGGTGCTATTTGAATGTGTAGTTTCGGCTGCCCAAAACACACACACACACAAACACACACACGGCTACTGCTAAAGTGTATTAGATTGAGGCGCTTCAGTCGGATTGAGCCGGTGCAGGTTTATATTCAAGGGATGGTTGGGGTTTATATTCAAGGGATGGTTGGGGTTTATAGCTCACGTAGCTCAGGGATGAGTGAGGCTGGTCACTCTCATCTTAAATGTCAGGACGAACTTGCCTACTCCCGGGCATCTACGCTCCTCATGGGGCAACACAGGATTAAACGATGATAATATTGATGATGATGATGATGATGACTGCTATCATTATTATTATTATCAACATTACATTCATTATCAAGACCATCATTACTGTGCCTGTCGTCCACATATTCAAGGACTGGAATTTAAAAACAAGGCTCCTTGGTCTCTTTTGGGAAAATGAATAAGAGGAGGGTCTTAGTTACAATCCCCACTCGTAAGTGCGGTATTAGCTTCTGGTGTGCTTGCAAGCTAAAAGAGTCCAGCTTCTTTGGATGATAAGTGTAACACAGACATGATTTCAGTTGCCATGTCAAGGTTAATACACATAACTTCTTAGTCCTCACACCTTGGAGAGCATGACATGTAATATCTCCTGTCAGTGTATTATAGACACGGCAGCAATAAATTACACCTGGAATGGTGATATCGTGGAGGATGTAATGTTTTTCCCAGTTTGTGTGACTGTGTGTGTGAACAAAATAACTCAGTTTGACTCACTTTTAATCAACCTGCTGGAAGGGCTGAGAGTCGAGCAAGTTGATCTTTCATGTTTTATATATATATATATATATATATATATATATATATATATATATATATATATATATATAAAGCAATAGGTTAAAGTTCAAAGTTATCTGACCAATGTCAGCTTTAAACATTACTTTGATTCGATTCACAACCAAATTAATAGAGGGGCTTAGGTGCTATAAACATATATATATATATATATATATATATATATATATATATATATATATATATATATATATATATATATATATATATATATATATATATATATATATATATATATATATATATATATATATATATATATATATATATATATATATATATATATCTTGAATTTGACTCTTTTCTTATGTTTCTTCTTGGAGGGAACAATTTGCAGGCTTCTAGCCTTTTGCTCATTCTTCCTTGCATATAATATATATATATATATATATATATATATATATATATATATATATATATATATATATATATATATATATACAAAGTTTGGTTCAAAATAGTTTAAAACTGATTTATTTAATTCACACCCACATCCACGCGGATAGACCTCTGACCTTGCCCTGTAACCTTAACCTCCGACTGATTGCTCACAAAATCACATATACATACATATATATATATATATATATATATATATATATATATATATATATATATATATATATATATATATATATATATATAGAGATATATAGTTTACTATACTGTAAGGAAATGTTCAAGGAAGGTCACGCACGAAGGGGCATGATTAAAAAAAAAAAAAACACTCAAAGATCAAGGTCACAGAGAAAGTTCGAACGTCAAGGACAAACGGAAAAAGTGACATACACAATTTTGACCAAACCTGGTGGAAGGACTGAGACAATGATGAAGGGATCACATTTAAGAAGTCAACGGTCAAGGATACTGGGAAAGGTCAAAGTTCATTCCGGTTGTCTGTGTGTGAACAAATCTGTAAAAACATTTTAGAGCATTTATTAACCAGATTTATTGGAAGTGTTGAGAATCACTCATGGAGTAAACTATTTGAGAACATAAAAAAAGAGAAAAGAAAAGAAAAAGAAGTTTTGTTTAATTTAGATCAGAGCTTGTGAAAAGGTTTAGGGTAAAGTAAAGAGCAACGGATTATATTTTAAGAGCACCCTGGTAAAGATCAAAGTCTCAGGGCAGAGGCAATTATTTGACCTTATAACATTGGTAATTCGATTTGGACCATACTTGGTGGATTTGGTGCACAGTAGGTCAAATGCCAAGATCACAGGGAGAAGGTAACTTAAACAATTTTGATCCGATTTAAATTAAACTTAGCAGAAGGACTGATCAGGGAACAAGTATGATGGAGTCCGATACAGCATCCGTCGAAAGTCAAGATCACGGGGCAAGGCGAAGTTATGAGCCCATAGACCATTCGTAGATTGCATTAGTTGCACTCTCTGGGTACTCCTTGTTATTTTTAAGGTATCTGGGAACACGAGAGGCTTAATATGTGTGTGTGTGTGTGTGTGTGTGTGTGTGTGTGTGTGTGTGTAAACAGCAGTTTATTTTTTTTTTTTTTCAGGCTCCAGGCGCTAATACGCTATTGAGGAAGACCTTATGAAATTAAAGCGTAAATGAAGCCTACACTCGTATTTAATGCCTTTAATAGAGGAAAAGTGACTTTAGCAAAGAAATAGGGTTTGGAAGATGCATTAGTCAAAAATAAACTATGTACCAGATGAACACGAAGAAGGTAATGGTGACAATACCAACACGAATAGCAAAATATATCAAAATAAAGTCATGTTGTGTATGTGTGTCTGTCTGTGCGTTTGTTCGCTTCTTTCACGAGAACTGTAATGGATATCAACCTAGTTCTTGCGTTAGGTCGGGGTAAGTCCAGGGAGTGTCAGAGAAATACTATGCTAAATTTTTGGTGATCGCGCATGACGTGACGATGCTAAATTATATATATATATATATATATATATATATATATATATATATATATATATATATATATATTTCTTCTTTGTGGCCAGAACTGGTCTTTGTGAACTCAATAACGGTATAGAAACAAAGAGAATGGTAATTACAAAAATCTTGTGATGGAAAGCTTATCATTTAATTCCTCATATTTTTGCGAGCAAGCATTAGTGTCACGGGGTTTTTGAGACTTTTGTATTAAATGATGCTTTAAATGTTAACTTGTCAATATTAACAAAGAATTGACTTGCAAGAATCAAGCAATGATTGATACTTTATTCCGGCTTACTTCGCCGATTCTCTAAGGACGAGAATTTATTTACTTTCTCAGCAGTACACAGCAGAGACTAATAGTTTGTTAGTACTGCTAGCCTCACGAGAAAGTGACTCCACCCCTGACAATCAATAACTAATGCTATGAATGATAAGCAGGTTCTTGCTGGTGCATTAACTCCTGGTTGCACAACGGATTTTAAGCTTAATACAAAAGGACTGGCTTAAGTACCAGTTATGAATAATGCAAAGCGTTTATGCAAACTAGGAGCTATAACTAAAATAAGCTTAATATGGAGAAATAAAACATGAGTTTACATTATATCAAGCTCAAGAAAAAGAACTGTAATTTATTAATTATAACGAGATAAATTTACGTTACATGTTTCAAAATGAATTCACAATAAGGAGAACACACTCACTCGCTCACTCAAAAGCTAAACTCTTAAACCTAGGAAAATACCAAAAGAAATACTGGTCAGAGAGTGGGCTGAGCGGGATGAACTGGGCGTTGTTGCTGAGGAAGGACGCTGCCACACACGCTGAACCTCTCGCCGATTCACGCTAGGTGGAGATTCAGGAACTCGCTGTTCTGGGCCAACGAACCTAGACCCACGGTGCTCTAATTCTGACTGAATTCATCAAGCCAGGCGAGGGCTGAGGCCAGCTGCTAACTGGTAACGGCTAACGGAAAGAAGTGAGCGAAACACGCCCATAATAGATCACTCGGCAAAAGTGCTAATGTCGCGCACAATGACGATCACTTATGAAACAGTGAAAAACTGTTCTCAAAACACTCCCGATCGGGTGCATACGTGGCGGTTGACTGAGTGATACTTATGGGAATTCACTAGAATTCGCGGTTTCCCACCAAAGTTCAATGTCACGAGTTTATTTAGATAGAGAATCGCGCCAACTCGTGACAATTAGTACATATATATAGTAGGTAATTACTGGTCGCTCTCTGTGAACCTGAAACACGAAAAAGAAAATGTTTGAAAGGAAAACCATATCTCCGTGCCTTAGAGAGAAATAGAAAAAGTATCTGATTCACCTGTAGCTTCTCTCTGCCCTCCCCCCCCCACTCTCTCTCTCTCTCTCTCTCTCTCTCTCTCTCTCTCTCTCTCTAACATCGATTAGCTCCTAAACTCTCCTCACAGATGACGTGCTCATCTCTCTCTCTCTCTCTCTCTCTCTCTCTCTCTCTCTCTCTCTCTCTCTCTCTCTCATCGATTTTCTCGTCTCTGTTACCAATACTTCCTCTCTCTCTCTCTCTCTCTCTCTCTCTCTCTCTCTCTCTCTCTCTCTCTCTCTCATCGATTTTCTCGTCTCTGTTATCAGTACTTCCTCTCTCTCTCTCTCTCTCTCTCTCTCTCTCTCTCTCTCTCTAACATCGATTAGCTCCTAAGCTCTCCTCTCAGATGACGTGCTCAGATCTCTCTCTCTCTCTCTCTCTCTCTCTCTCTCTCTCTCTCTCTCTCACCTGTCAGATGACGTTCAACTCTGTCTGTCTGTCTGTCTGTCTGTCTCTCTCTCTCTCTCTCTCTCTCTCTCTCTCTCTCTCTCTCTCTCTCTCTCTCACCTGTCAGATGACGTTCAACTCTGTCTGTCTGTCTGTCTGTCTGTCTGTCTGTCTGTCTCTCTCTCTCTCTCTCTCTCTCTCTCTCGCTATAACTAGCCCAAAAATAGTGAGAACTTTAAAACTGGGCATTTCATAAACATAAAAAATATCTCTTAAGCTTTTTCCCAAGGCAATTATTATCGCCAACACCGATGCCTTTGTACTTGGGCCGGCTAGTAATTTGCTGTATTTAAACAAGGACGGAAACCAGAGTAAAGTAATTAGATGTACTGGGGTCTGATTTTTAATAATAATTTAGGGATTAATATATGTTATTTCGACTGAACTTAGTTAATTCTTTATGTGTTGATAGATATGTCTGCTTATCGTATATCTGCATGTATGTCTGTGTCTATCTCTTTTTTTATAGATAGATAGATAGACAGAGATATAAATAGATACATAGATAGACTGACAGACAGGTAGAGAATTCTTAGATACATTGCCATATAAATAAAACGGTCCATATTACAGAATGTACAGTATACAAGTTCTCTTGCTCTTCTCTTGGCGGTTCTTTGTTGCAAGAGCGGCTCTTAAGAGGCATAAATAACTTGTCATTGCTTACATTACCATACTCATGCCCGCACCAGCAGACTGATCCATCTCCACAACACAAACTGCCATCAGGCGAGTTACTAGTGCAGCTCTTTATGAGTCACCCTGTATATTTATCTATCTATCTGTCTATGTCTGTCTGTCTGTCTGTCTGTCTATATATGTGGATACAGATAGAGACAGATGCACACACATAAACACAAATATAGAGAGGCAGACAGATAGCTGCAGGCGTGTAATCGTAGGTATATTTCACTTGAATTCCCAGATTAGTCAGTACTAGTATAGAGTACACAAAACTCATGTACTAGGGCATATACAAGCAGTATTATTTAGTAAGAACTAGTTGCCCCGAGGGACATCGGAAAGCACCCAAAATGTCCAGAGAAAAAGGCTAAAATAAGTTTTAACTGAACTTTTTAGTCAAAACATTGTGTGCTTGGTATGACAAAACCAGATTTAGAAAATCACCACAGTATGAAAGGAGTAA